>NC_043993.1:36057777-36175277 GCF_902150065.1 Myripristis murdjan
GAGGGGAGGGATTCTTATCTGTGTTTGTTTAATGAGGTTATGGCGTATGGATAGAAACTGTTTGTGAATCTGGTGGTTCTGGATTTGATGGACCTATAGCGCCTGCCAGAGGGTAACAGTTCAAACAGATTCCCACAGACGGAGGCCATTTGGACCCCTGCATGTTGAAGTAATGTGTAATATCATCACTCAGGTTCACAGTTTTTCATTTCAACACACAAGGATTGTGTGAAAATACAGTTTTATTTGAGATGTAGGCCTGTAAAACTCCTGTTCAGCTAACAGAATATTACATGTTCACACATCATTAAAAAGTGCAGTCTGACCTGAGAGTCTCCAGTCTGCAGTTTGGACTCTCCAGTCCAGCAGACAGCAGCTCCACTCCTGAATCGTGCAGCTGGTTGTCACTCAGGTCCAGTTCTGTCAGATGGGGGTTGGACTTCAGAGCCGAGGCCAGAGAAGCACAGCTGCTCTCTGACAACCTGCAGCTCCTCAGTCTGAATAAAGAATAAAATATGGAGCTATAATTTCCAGTGTTTTGGATATTTATCAGTCAGAGATTTTTCAAAATATTCCAAAAGGAAGGACAAACCAATTGAATAGTTATTATAACAATTGCATTAATAATGATAATATCTTCTGGCATCAGTGTTGTCCTCTCCTGCTTTTAAAGGCTGCATTACAGTAAAGGGATGCAGTTTTCTCAACTTATTAGACGCTCCTCGCTGCTCTGTTATTGGCCTCAGCCTGCTCACTCATCATATCCATATTACTAATGACTGTTTATCAGGGCGCTTGTTTATAATCACACAGGTGTATTAAGTCTCCTGAGCTCCTTCACTCTCTGCTCTTCAGGTGAGGAGGATCTCTTTGTTCTTTGTTCCTGAGTGCGTCTGAGTGAGAAGTTCATTCCAGATTATTTGTTACAAGTCATGTTTATTTTTTCCATTTTTTCCTGAGCATTAACATCATTATTCACTAGACCAGACTGGTAGTCAAACTACCAGTCTGGTCTAGTGAACAGCGTGAACTGATGAAGCCACTTGGATAAGGGGCAAAACGTCTTCTAGACATATAACTAAGTCCAGTTGACCTGATTCAGTTTCTTTCAGATACATAAGAAACCAAGCAGTAGAAACCTGATGTTCAAGTTCAGTTACACAGCAAAAACTTGCTTCTGATTTTGAAGTATTGTAGGGGTGAGCTGCTATGTTGCCTCCTTTTACCCTGGACTGCCTGAAGTATATTTTTTCTCTCAGAAAGAATCCTTTATCCTGAATATTTAGAGAACTACGTATCTTTATTGTATTTCTGATGGTGTCAGGTATGGAAGCAGCTCTACACTGTTTGTATAATGTTGATTTCACATCAGGACTAACCGAGCCTTCCTGCAGTTCCTCACAGCTGGGATCAGTCTCCGTCGTCCCTCATCTGATGTGTTGTACGCCTTCAGGTCCAACTCATCCAAAACCTGCTCTGACATCTGCAGCATGTAGGCCAGAGCTGAGCAGTGGATCTCAGAGAGTTCCTTCTCTGATCTGTTCTCTGACTTCAGGAACTCTTGGATGTCCTGATGTACTGAGAGGTCGTTCATCTCCATCAAACAGTGGAAGATGTTGATGCTTCTGTCAGGAGAAAAACTGCTGGTGTTCATCTCCTTCAGGCTGCTGATGACTTTCTGGATGTCTTCTGGTCTGCTTTCTGTCCGACCCAGCAGGCCTCCTAAGAGCCTCTGGCTAGATTCCAGTGAGAGGCCATGAAGGAAACGAACAAAGAGGTCCAGGTGACCATTTCTGCTCTGCAGGGCTTCAGACATGACTGTCTCCAGGAAGATATCCAACGATGGCTTTTTGTCAATACCTTTATTCTTGTGTGTTCTCATGACTCTGGCCAGTACCTCTGTGTTCCTGTTGGTGTAACAGTGGAAGATGTAGACTGCAGCGAGAAACTCCTGAATGCTCAGATGAACAAAGCAGTAGACTGTTCTTTGGAAGAGCACACACTCGGTTTTGAAGATCTCTGTGCACACTCCTGAGTAAACCGAGGCCACTCTGACATCAAGACCGCACTCCTCCAGGTCTTCTTGGTAGAACATCAGGTTGCCTTTCTCCAGATGTTCAAACGCCAGCCTGCCCAGCTTCAGAAGAACTTCCCTGTCAGTCTTCATCAGCTCCTGCTGGCTCATGTCATGTCTCTCATCGTACTTGTGCCTCTTCCTCTGTGTCTGAACCAGCAGGAAGTGTGAGTACATGTCAGTCAGGCTCTTGGGCAGCTCTCCTCTCTGGTCTGTAGTCAACATGTGCTCCAGAACTGTAGCAGTGATCCAGCAGAAGACTGGGATGTGGCACATGATGTGGAGGCTCCTGGACGCCTTGATGTGTGAGATGATTCTGCTGCACAGCTCCTCATCACTGGACCTCCTCCTGAAGTACTCCTCCTTCTGGAGGTCAGTGAACCCTCGCACTTCTGTTACCCTGTCGACACATGTCGGAGGGATCTGATTGGATGCTGCAGGTCTGGAAGTTATCCAGAGGAGAGCCGAGGGAAGCAGATTCCCCTTGATGACGTTTGTCAACAGCACGTCTACTGATGATGTCTGTGTGACATCAGACACGACCTCATTGCTCTGGAAATCCAATAAAAACCTGCTTTCATCCAGGCCGTCAAAGATGAATACGACTTTACAGACGGCGAGCTTCTCTGCTGTGACCGTCTGTAATGTTGGATGGAAAACACGGAGCAGCTGGAGAAGACTGTAGCGCTCATCTTTGATCAAGTTCAGCTCCCGGAACGAAAGCAGAACCACAAGACTGACATGTTGGTTTTCCAAGCCCTCTGCCCAGTCCAGAGTGAACTTCTGCACTGAGAGGGTTTTTCCAATCCCGGCAACGCCCTGCGTCACAACTACTCTGATGTGTGTGTCTTGGCCAGGTAAGGGTTTAAAGATGTCCTGGCACTTGATTGGAGTGTCACTGAGGGTCTCCATCTTGGATGTTGTCTCTAGCTGCCACACCTCATGTTGGGTATTAACCTCTTCCCTCCGTCCCTCTGTGATGTAGAGCTCAGTGTAGATCCTGTTGAGGGGGGTTCCACTTCCTGCTGCAGCAGTTCCTTCTGTCACAAATTCACATCTCCTCCTCAGACTGATCTTATGCTCGTCTAAAACCTCCTGCAGACCGCCGTCCACTGGGCTGGTTTGACTGGGTGTCTGCAGTCCAGGTCTTGTTCTGGATCTTTCTCCACACTGGGGACAGGCAGGATCTCCTGATGGATCAGACTGGTCCCAGTATGAGGTGATGCACCGTCTGCAGAACCAGTGTCCACAGCTGGTGGAGACTGGATCCCTCAGGAGCTCCTGACACAAAGCACAGCAGGACAGCTGCTCCTTCACATCACCTCGACTCCTCTTCCTGTCCCTGTGGAGATGAAAGCAGTTTGTTTATGTTTAGACAACATTATGTTTTAACTGAATTCTGAAATATTTTATAAAAGGTCATAAGTGGTCTCTTATGTCACTTTCTGTGACTGCATTTACATGGATTGCAATATTCTAATATTAATTCAATTAAGATTTACAAGAAAAAATGTCCGCGTAAACAGCATGACATCCACTTTGAGTTTTTGCTGCAGATTATGACAAATACAGTAATCCAAGATCTTGACAGGACATTTTTTTTTTTTTTTTTTTTTTGTCAATCCGTAAAAGAAAAGTTGACCAACAACAAAAGCAAAAAATATTGTTAGCAGAAGGTGGGCATGTCTGCAAAGGTGAGAGCTATGGCTGCCCAGAGAACCCATTTTCATTGACACATCTGGAGGTCAGAGGTGAAAAAATAAAAGCTGAAATTTAGTCCAAGTTAGAAACAATATTTTTTTCAAAGAGTTCTTAGGTTCTGTAAATGCAGTGTGAAAATAATACAGCAATGTGTTGAACCTTGTGTTTTTTACCTTGAACCTTGATGTTGTAATGAAAATGTACTTTTGAATAATTAAGTATTTTTTAAAAGAGATTACTTTAACTCAAGTAAAAACAATGACTGAGCAACTTCCACTGGCAGTGCAGTAATATTTGACCAGGAGGATCTACACTTTAACTCCAGTCATGGGCTTGTGGGCTTTGGCCTGTGTGTGTGTGTGTGTGTGTGTGTGTGTGTGTGTGTGTGTGTGTGACGTGAGCCATAGTGCATCACATGCACATCAGTCTGAGCAGCACAGGATCAGATTTATCTGTCAGTCAATGTGAATCTAAACTTCAGACACAGGTGTGTGAAGAACTTGTGAGTGCAGGTGCAAGTGGAAATGTTCTCAGGTGTTTTGGTGCAAAACATCAAACAGCATCATAGTTTGTGGAAAACAGCACAGACCCAGATGGGTTTTGGTTGAACAGCTGGATTGCAGAGCAGGGAGCAGTCATTTCTCTCTTTGCAGTTGTTTTTCTTGATCTCCTCACTACTTGCTCTGCTATATAATCTCATGTCATCATATTCCATCAGGCTCACAGTGTAACAGCTGTCTTACTTTGTGTCTGAAGGTCCAGGTCCATTACTGAACTCTAGAGGTTTATCTTTAGACCGGTCACTCTTCATGGACAGACAGCTGGACACTGCAGACTCTGCTCTGCGGTAGGAACCTCTGGAAACACAAATGTTTGAAACATGTTATTAGTTCTTGTAAATCAGGGCTCCAGACTAACTTTTCCACTGGCAGCACTGGTGCTCCCAGCTTTCCCAGTCGCTCACAACAGCTCATGATTTGGTCGCAGCCTTTTTGTGTGTGTGTGTGTGTGTGTGTGTGTGTGTGTGTGTGTGTGAAAAGTAAAAGTGTAAAAGAGCGGATGTGGCTCATGACCTGAAGCATCAGTTTTGGGGTCATGTCTACTTTCTCCATGCGCCACAAACAGATTTCACAAGAAAACAGTGAACACACACTGCACTCTAACAGCTGTCTTACTTTGTGTCTGAAGGTCCAGGTCCAGCACTGAACTCTAGAGGTTTATCTTTAGACCGGTCGCTCTTCATGGACAGACAGCTGGACACTGGAGACGCTGCTCTGCCCTCCTCTTCCTCCACACAGTCACTCATCTTCTGATTTAAGTCAGTCTAAGAGGTGCAAACACACACACACACACACGCACGCACGCACGCACACACACACACACACACACACACACACACACACACAAACACACACACACATACACACACCAAAGGGATGATATATGGGTTGATGTTCTAGTTTCCTAATGGACAACAGGCATTAACTGTAATAAATGGAGTCAGTCACATAAATAATGTGTATTTCAACATATTTTTGTGGAAACAAAAATTATTTTGTTATTTTGTTTGTTTGTTCTATATTAAGAGTATATTTATAATACGTTTTTTGTTTTTTCTGCTTCAATTCCTACAATGTTATTTTGCAAAAGTATGTTTTTCTCATTTTGTAATTATTTCTGGCAACTCTTTATACTGATCTCATGTATGTAAATGTAATGTTTTTTTTTTTATTAACGTCTTGCTAATTATTTGTTGTTTTTCGCTGATTTGCTCATTTTTTTTTTTTATTACCATGTCTCAGAAAGTAATAAAGTGAATTCACGCAGGTGACAGAGCTTTAATAATACGCACACTGAAACACAGACACACACACACACACACACACACACACACACACACACACACACACACACACACACAGTTGTCCCAGTCTTCATGTTGCTCTTCACTGGTTCACTCCGTCTTTTTTCTGAATATATTTTACACTCACAGAAAAATAAAGACGTTAAAAAAGAATTATCTAAAATCTCAGTCTCTGATTTTTTTCCCAGAGCAACAGCAGTCATCCCGTCATTAACCATATTGAGGTATTTGATCAAAATATTTCACGATATCTGATTTAGTCTCTATCACCCAGCCCGAACCTTACAGTGAAATTCTACATTTTAATTTTAACGCATCACGAGTAGGCGGAGCTAAGGCGGCAAACATACACCGCTGACGTCATCAGAGACAGAGATTGTGCTTCAAAATTGAGCAAACCAGCCAAGAGGCAAAAAAACTTCAGTTAGTTTTTTTTGCCAAACAAACCGTGTAAGCTGAGTAATGCTGTTACATGTAGATAATGTTTAGCTAAAACAGAGACATTCTATATTTTATTTTGTATATTATTGCCTACGACTTGGCTAAAAGATGACAAATAGATGTCAATTTAGTTAGCTAAGCTAGCTAGTTATAAACCCACTCCTCTTTCATTTCTGCACAGAACATGTGCTCACTATTGTTGTACACATATTATTATATATATAGTATTAGGCAGCAGGCATAGGTCATACCATTTTTCTTAACTGATTAATTTTGCACATCTGTGCTGTCATAGTTGATAGAATAAATGATAAAATAGTTACATCTTAATGTTGATATGTTTATTGTGTCACTTTCACTTGTCACTTCTTGCCATTGAATTAATTTATGTGGCTTATTAGCCTACCCTGTTACCTTGTCACTTCCATTTAATTTTGGTGCTGATAATTTTAAACAGGAATGGTGTTTTACAGAACTTTTGGTGTTCAGTGCAGGCTAGGAATTATACCACAGACACGACGGCCATGGCCGTCGATGCCCCTCGCTCTGGCCGTAGTTCCCTAAAAATAATTGTACACCTCACTGCCAATTTGGTCAGTGTGCCCCAAATAGTCAATCTCTCACGGTTATCATGGATGCAAGAAAATCCCGAGGGGAAAAAAGCGAAAGCCGACCCAAAATGAATTGAATTTCCGCTCATGTTGGTGGCTTTGAAGCATAGCAATATTTTGCATGCGCGCAGAACCATTATACAACACATAGATCCGACCGAGCAATCTGATTGGTCAATCAGACGTTTAGAAAGTGCTCAAATGAACATGACAGCACAGCTAGCCGTGCTCAAATGAAAAATACCTCATCACTGAAAATATTACTCTGCCTATATCTTATTGCCCGAGTCTGTGTGGTTTCCATGGCAACATGAAACGTTTCACTGAAACCCGCATCAAAAGCCGCTGTCAGCTTTGTTAGTCTGCATAATGGACTGTTTTGTTGTCAGTTTTGATTTATTTGGCGACCTAAGTTTGGATAAACGGCAGAACGAGGACGACAAGACAGAACAGAAAAAGGAGAGATACGCGAGAGTGACGAGTGAAGAGCTGGATCAGCAGGAAAGGTCAGGAAATGAAGCCGGTACGGCCCGGTCAACGTCTTGGGCCATCAAATGTCTACAAGACTACCTGACAAACACCGGGCAGACAGCTGATTTCTCAGCTGTAAGTAAAGAAGAGCTAAACAAGATCCTCCGTGAATTTTATTTTATTATTTTTATTTTATTCAATTTATAAAGGACAGTGTGCACTTTCATTAGCTATTCAAAGGAATAAAAAGATGAGTGCACCAGATTTAGCAAGAAAGCTAATTTCCATCTGTCTGTGCAGGTCTGTTTGTTAAAACAAACAGACCTGCACCTATCACATACCAATACACACAACATAAACACTACAGGCAGGCCATACATACATAAATAAACAACCTAACCATTCCTAATGTAAAGTGCAGTGTAAAAAAAGCCAGTTAGGTAGTAGAAATTATTATTGCATACTTAAAGTGCCAATGTAGAATACTGTAAACCTATTAGCATTATAATGTAAAGTGCCATTGCAGAATATTAAAGACATGGATCAAATGTGATTGCAGATATTTTAAACACCAACCATGGTAATTCAGAACTACAGAGTTACAATGAGGAAATACCAACAATGGTAATAGACAAATACAAGATGGTTCTTGTAAGGTAACACATATAATAGTTAGAAAAACAAAACAAAAACAAAAACAAAACAAACAAACAGCCTGTTACATTCTCTGGTAGCCTTGATGGAGAAGGCGGATTGGCTAAAAGCAGAGCTCCTCTGTGGAACTTTGCAGTCCCCATTCGTTACCGATCTTAAGGTCCTTGTTCTCTGCTCAGAGCAGGTTACAACATAATTTTTCAACGGAGGGGGGGCAGCATTATGGATTATTTTATGGACCAGGCGAATGTGTGAGTAAGTGATTAGATTGTCAAAACTTAATAGTTTGTATTTAGAGAGGATGTTACAGTGGTGGTACTGTCTTGGCTTCCTGTCCAGTATTATGGAACTTTAATTTCTATAATAAAGAGAATGAAATGCCTCAGCAGATTCAGCACCACGGACAGTACCTGCTGAGGCAGATTCAGCACCACGGACAGTACCTGTAGGATTTTACAGGGAGATTCCATGGTGCTGAATCTGCCTCAGCTGATTCAGCACCATGGACAGTGCCTGTAAAATTTCCCACGGACAGTGCCTGCTGAGGCAGATTCAGCACCATGGACAGTACCTGGAAGATTTTCCACGGAGATGTGCAGCCTGTAACTTTGTTCTTGTTATTAATGTGTTAATGTTATAAGTTATTAATTAGCCTATTAATCATTATTAATTTGTTTAGTCTTTATGAGTAGCCTAGGCCACTTATTTAATTAATTCGTCAGCCTTAATGTTACTGCCTACTGTTGTTACTTTTGCTGCTTAGCCACATTAATTGGAGCTGACGTTAACTTGGAGTGACACCCCCAGCTGAAATAAAACATCTGCCGGTGAGTTTATGAATCATCATCATCATTTTATGAATGATAGATGTTTGTTCTGGCGCTGACACTGGAAAGCAGTAGCCTGTATTTGAATATAACTGTTAATATAAGTTGTTTGTAGATAAAGATCAGCTGTGCTGCTGAGTCGTTTTCACGGCACCTGTTAGATTAAAGTGACTGAGAAGTCGGCAGGAGTATAACTATCAGTCCATGAAAACAAATACTTTTTCAAGCGGATATTCTAGTTACAACGTGATTGAGCTAGCAGAGAAGTTTTGTGTTGCTATGTGTGATATTTATTCAATTTTATGAAATCAGGATGTCTAGAAAACATGATAAGATCAAGTTGGCTGGCTGACAAAGACTAGTTACCGTCAGATCTCATGTATTTCTACTGAAATGGAGAGAATATGAGCAAAAAACTTTTATATTTTGAGAGCGAAATGCCCACAGTATGCTTCAGTATAGTTGTATAATCACATTGTGTGTGATGTTTTTTTTTTGTTTTTTGTTTTTTTTTGTTTCACTTGTATGAATTCATGGTGTTTATTCATAGCATAGGTTACAAGTCCACACATTTTACTCAATGGCCTTGGTGCCCTGGCATGTGGCCTTAATGCCCTAAAAAAAAGTTGCAACACCAAAGGCCAAATGTCCTTGCCCCTAAAATTGTGCAATTCCCACCCTGGTTCAATGTGTTCATTTGGCACTGAATTATCTGGATGCTCACCCTGTAGATGCACCAGGGTCATTCTATGTCAACTCAACCAGAACTTGGCAGCTTTAGATTTTAGATTTTGACTTTGATAGTACATAATTTTTAAAGAACTAAAGTCGGTTCCCTGGTGCTGTGCTGTTTATGGTTATGTGGTTCTTTAGCTGCTAAGAAGAGGTGCAACTGAATGCGAGAGGATGATAAATCACTCACTAGACTTCTGAACAATTTGTCTCCCTCACTTCTAAAATGATGGTTACGCCCCTGCCTTCATGTCTTTTTGTTGTTGTTTTCAGAGAACAGAGCCTCAGCAGAAAAACACAAACTCCTTTCCATCAAATCTTCAAAGCAGATGATGCTTTCTTGTTAAGGGGCCACAGGTTTGACCCTTATTCTCTTTTCTGTGTTGAGGGAACAGAGGCCTGTTCTCACCCTGACAAACAGGAAACACTTTGCTTTCTGTTCAGGCTGGAAAAAAGAAAAAGCCACAGGCTTGTTCAGGGCTGTGGGAACACAGGGGGCCGTGCTCACTTTGAAAACTATTAAGAGACATGCATTTTTTATGAATTACTTTATCCATTTGTACATTTTCCAGTGGCGGGTTTCATACAGACAGATCAGTCTGAATTTCCTGTGGAATAAACGGAATTAAACGGCTTTAAAAACGTGCTGTCTGACGTATAGAACTGGCCAGTGGTGTAGTCTACGTGATACGCAGATACGCCGTATACCCACTAGAAAAGGTCCCGAATATCCGTATAACCACTTAAAAATGCGCAGAGATACATATCAGTATGTTTTTTTAGACATAACGTTCACTTTCCCGTTCATAAAGTCGCCTTCTCTGTGTTATGAAGCGGGCTCTTTTGGAACATAGGGGCTTCCGTCAGGCGTGACGTTTCGGGGGACACTACAGCTGGAGCTAACGTTGTGTGTGTGTGTGTGTGTGTGCGCGCATGTGTGCGCGCGTGTGCACGTGCGCGCGCGCGTATACCCGCTAGAATAAACTAGACTACACCACTGGAACTGGCTAACATTTGTTTTTTACCGCTTGATGAGATTTTTTTCATCACCACAAAGAAAATGATCACTGCTTTACGTTTTACATGTATTTCTAACAGATGAACCCAACAGTGAAAAATTCAGCTTGAAAATGGCGTCAGACAAAACCGGCGACTCACAGCAGAAACGGAAGTTTCTTTCATTCTTTCTTTCTTTCTTTGTTTCATTCTTTCTTCTTGGACTTGAACTCAAAGATGAAACAGAAATCCTCTCCTGACGTCCGAACGTGTGCAGCTCTTCTACATCATGACAAGTCCAACATTAATGATGACGATGAGCCTCCTGGTCGCGGCTCGTCCAAACCTTCAACCAAACTTTCACTTTCACCTGTGCCGCGTTCATGTCCTCACCGGGCTCATGGGAGAATCCAACAGCTCCCACCTGGATCCCTCTGCTACTACTACGCCCTGGAAATAGAAATCTATATCCAATCAGAACAGTGTACCCTAAAAAGACACCATCAGTTTCAATATTAATTATTAAAATATTTCCTATTCCATTTTTTTACTATTTTTGAAAAATTAGATTCATTATTTTATTAAGTTTTATCCTCTCTCCTTTGTGAAATATTTGTTTTAATATTTGTTTAAGAAGAAACTGATACCCAAAATACTGAATCCTCACTCTATAGCAATGACCTCTATTTAGAATGGTTTAAAACAGGTTTTGCCATTTATTATAATTCTTACTTGAACTGAAAAGTTCTAAAAAAAAAAGAAAATGATTGGACATTTTTTTGGACAATGATCCTTTTGGTCAAGAATTAATTCGTTTTTTTTTTTTTTTTGTTTTTTTTTTAAACATTGAAATAAAACAGCGTTTATATAGACGGAATGTAAGTAAATTACATATTTAAATGATGCAAACTAATTTTATTTTTAATATACTCTCTCTCTCTCTCTCTATATATATATATGTATAAATATAAAGGTAATAAGGTCTTAATTTGAAAGATTTGATTAATATAATTATAATTAAGTATCAAGTACAACAATAATGTAAAATTATGCGTAAAATGAATTACTAATGTAAAAAAACAACAAAAAAAACACGTTATGTTTTTTATTTATTTGTATATGTTTATTATGTGAATATGCCTTTATTTATTCACTCTACATAGTGCTACAAAATATATTATAAAATACAAAAACAAACTTTTAACTATTTACAGTTGAATTAAATTGCTGTAGACACAGCAGCAGCAGTTGTCCTTTCTATTGTCAATAAAATTGACATGGGTCCATATTTTACTCCTTTTCCTGCTGTCACTCATTTTCTTAACTACACCTTTCCAGCGCGTTCCTGTTGCCTCTCCTTGTGGCCCCTTGCTCTCTTTCTCTCTCGTCTCCCTCCCTCCTGTTGTCCTGTTCGTATGTGCTGTGTGTGTGTAACTGCCGCTCCGGGGTGAAGCGCTCAGCGCAGACACACGACACCCCACATCTTGACCATTCACGTGCGGCTTTCGCAGAAAAAATAACCAATCGGCTCCTGAAAAAAACAAAACAAAACAAAAAAAAAAAAAAAAACGGCTCCCATTCAGGAGCCGGCTCCCGTCGTTCACTTCAAAGAGCCGGCTCTTACAGCCGGTTCGTTCGCGACCGTCCCATCACTATTCTGCAGCTGAGAAAAACTAAACTTGGTTGTTTACACCGGGCTTGCTGTCAGAAAACAATTTTTGTTCACTTTCCATTCAGAGGTTTAGCATCACTTTACCAGAGCTGCTAAAGATGCAGATACAGTAACTGAGTGCATTCAGAGGACAGTTTTACTGAAATTACTGTTTCAAACTGTATTTTTCCTTCAGTCACCATCTGGACAGATCCGGTAACTTCTGCAAGTCCTGCATCACCACATGTGACCGACACAGAGAGCTGACACCACACAGGAAAACACATGTGTTGATTTTTATTTTTAAACGGTCAACTTTTTTTTTTTTTTTTTTTTAAACACAGTTTCAGGCTGTAAAAATTCTACTCTAATATATCAAACACCAGCTCTGCTTATTTAACACTTTGAGTGCATTAAGGCAGTTATTTTTCAGACTGTTAGTGGGGGTCCACTTCAATGGCAGGAGGCTAACAGTCAGCATGTGGAGCATCCAGTCAGTATCCAGCACTCAGTAACACTGAGAGGAAGACAGCACCACTACCGTCCTACACAACAGCTTTTTTCGAAATGGGTGAACTATCCCTTGATGACTGTGTGGATGCTAGCAGACCTCCAGCAGGCCCTCGGTCCACAGGGCCAGGACCAGGCCGAGGCGGTCGGATGCTGAGGGCAGCAGCAGCTCGGCGACGGCCAGCCGCTCGGCCAGCAGCAGCTGCCGGACGGCCTGCAGGTGGGACAGCGGGAAGCGCAGGCCCTGGGGGGGGGGGGGGGACCTCATTATAAAAAAAAAACAAACAACACACACACAGATGGCCTGTATGCCGGCTCATCGCTTAAAGAAAGAAAATATATTTACCAATACATTAAATGAAACACATGGTAGTATATTAGAATATATTACATTCAATATATGGAATTACAATATATTGAAATATATTTTATATTTGAAAATGTCCAAACAATAAATGGAATAATATATTGGTGATTGGTGATATTATACAGTATATTTACATATTGCATCAATAATTGTAATGTATTTCAATATATGGAATAATACATAAGTAATTGCGCATTTCAGATATTGCAATATATTGCATATGAATATATATGTGTTTATATCCTGTAATATATGACATTTTATATTTATAAATATCCTCCATGATGTATTTAGATTTATATGAGATGAATACTGGGTACATATATTTAAACATACATGATCTATGACTTTCCAATTATATGGGAAAATGTATTGGAAATATATGTACAGATATATGCCATGCATGGTCCATGCATATGTCATGGTTGTTTATTGGAAAATATACAATGTTAAAAAACATCCCAATATATTTTTATATATGTTGCGATATAGGCCATATACATATTTGGTATATGCATATATTGCAGTATATTTGAACCTATAAAGACAAACTATTACATGTAAAAATATAGTGCCGTTTTTGGTCTTGGTTTCAAAATATTTTTTATATGTATCAATATATAGACATGTATGGTCTATGCATACATTTCAATATATTGGAAAATATAAAGACTAGTTCCCATATATGGAAATGTATTATCCATTAGATGGTGTCTCGCTGCCTGTAGTAAAGCTGTGTGTAAGAAAATTCAAATGAACATATCTCAACCCCCCCCAAAAAGAGTTGCACTTGCTTCTCCAACTTCTGCATGCTGAGTAAAAACATCACTTGGCTGACATCACATTCACATGATAACACCATGAGTCGTCATTAAAGGAAGTGACAGTCAATGGAGCGCTGGCCCTTTAGTTTTAAAAAATGTGTGCGGCTGCAGGTTAAAAAAAAAAAAAAAGGACAAAGGCTGAAGTGACTGTGGAATCACAGTTTGCAAAAGGAAGGTGGATGTTGGTTTTAACGGTGCAACATCCGCCTGTATAAACAGAAATACACAAACTGTCACCGCCACACGGCACACCTCCAGACAGGTGAGGTGTGCCTGTTTTACACTCGCTCTGTCAGGAGGTCTGCAGGTATCAGAGTTAAAGTTGACGCTTTTTATAAAGTTTATCCAAATTTCCCCAAGATTTTGGGGAAAACCCTCTTGTTCTTGAGCACTACAGGTTCATGTAAAGGTTTTAACAATTATATTCAGTCCTGTTCTGGGGTCAGTTTTAGGTAGGACACTAAAGCGAACAGTCTGCTTTCTTGTGTTCATGTAAACATAAATGCTTTCAGGAGGCATTTCCCCAACAAAAACAGATAAATGATAAATCTGAGAAGCAGTTTCTGCAAAGTAAGACCTCATAAATTCAAGATTATTTAATGACTTCTGAAGTCCTCATGAGGTGACCTCACATGACCTCTGCCTCCTGTCCAACAGTGACGTCATCCTGCACCAGCGGCTGGACATTAAAACTGCAGTCAATAAAAACCTTCACAAATCTTTAAATATCCTGCCTTCTCCACTTGTCCCAAACTTCCTGTTTCAGCAGGAAATACATCAAATCAAGAAAGTAAGAGTCCATTTCCTGGGGTTTTAAGGCCTGCTACTTAGAAAACCGAGTTAAAGACTTTTTCAGACTTTTTGAGGACCTGCAGACATTTTTACATTTGTGTAACTGTAAAATGAGTTACTGTGGCATCGTGGACACGACTTACCCGAGAGACGTCAGGCTCCTCCTCCTCCTCTTCTTCATCATCATCATCATCTCCACCTTCTCCCATCATGTGGTTCTCCCTTTGGTTCTTCAAAGAGTGTAACACAAACACCTCCAACTGTGTGGCTTCGTCCTAACACACACACACACACACACACACACACACACACAGTGAGAAGTAAATAAATAAATACATCTGTAAATAAAAAAAAAAATGCACCAACTGGCCAGACAGAGGCGCTCACAGCTACTTTTACATTTTGGCATCAAACCTTTGACTGAACTGAAACTCGAGCAAAAATCTTAATTTTCCTGGATTCCTGGGATCAAGACACATCCACCCAGCCCGTTTTTCCCCCAACTGTTTTTTCCAATTTTTTTTAATGATCATTTTCTTTTGCTCCTTCCATTTTTGACTTTCTGCCACCAAAATCGGTGCGCATCATCAGGCCATTACTGTCATCAGCCATGTCTGTGGATAGAACTGGAATCCACAGCCAGCTGGATGGATGGATGTTTTCTTTATCCTTTCTTCTTTTCGTTCTCTTTCATTTATCTTTTTTCCTTTGTTATTGCTATTTTATTTATTATTGAGTTTTCTATGTGTGTATTATTGTCATTTTATGTACCGATTAAAAAAAAAACAGAAAAAGAAAATTTTGCAATGTATTTGAAAGAAAGTGTTGTTTGGAGTGATGAAGGTATGACCATTGCCTGTGCGTCCCTGTATGTGTGTGTGTGTGTGAGTGTTTATGTGTGTGTGTTGTGAGTATCTAACCACAATCACCATTTTATTTTGTAGTAGCCAAATGAGCAGGTAAATGACCTCTAAGCTACATTCACACTCCATGCAGAGCTTCCTCGTCGCAGAGCAGGAGGTGGGAACTTCTGGACCTGACGGGACGTGAACGCAGCGTTACCACGGAGACAAACCGCCTGCCTCGACTCACCGTTCTGTCCTGGCTGGGCTCGATGGTAATGAGCGTGTGGTCTTTAAACCTCATGCGTACTGAGTCCTCCAGCGCAGGAATTTTCCCGGCTATGACACACATACATACACACGTACACAAGGGAATTATTATAGAGTTATGCACATAACACAAACACACACACACACACACACACACACACACACACACGTTTGAACAAATGCAAATGTGCACTCATCCCAGCCCTGACATGGTGTGAAGTCTTGCTGGGAGTCGGTGTAGGGCGGCAGTCTGTTGCTGATGAAGTCTCTCGACATGTGAGCAGAGCGAAGTTCCTGTTTTCCGGTTTCCAGCTGATCGGCCAGAGCTCTGAGGGAGCCGGCCAGACGCCCGCTCACGTCCCGGGCCTCGCCGCTGCCCTGAGCACACACAACCACACCCAGGGAAAAAAAACCACAGATTAGCATGAACACTCTGAATGCACCTTCCTGTAATTATCTGATCATTTTCTGGTAACCCCCACATTTCTTCCTAATTTCTTGCTCATGACAACATGCTTGGTGAGCTGCACTCAGTGACAGTGAGCTGGATGGATGCAGGGGGTCTCACCAGCAGCAGCCGCCTGGGCACGCCCTCCCTGAGGCCTCTGCTGGTGCTCATGGTGTCGAACAGCATGCTGGGAAACACGTCCAGCAGCCAGTCTCCCCACGACCTGCAACACGGCACACGGCCTTCACTAAATACACCTCCATGAGAAAGCAGGGGCCCACACTGCAGCCAGGCCCCCAGGAGGGCTGCTTCACTCAGGATGACTGGATCTGGCTTCTGCCCTCTTCAGTGTCTTAAAACTGCACTGGGTGATTTTTTTATATATATATATGTATGTGTGTGTATATATATATATATATATATATATATATATACACACACTACTCACAAAAGGTTAGGGATATTCGGCTTTCGGGTGAAATTTCAGGATGAACCTAAAATGCATTATAACCTTTACAGGTGAACTTAATGTGACCTTCTGTAAACTTTTGAATGCACATGTCCAACTGTTCAATGTTTCAGTACTTTTTGCACAAGTTGCTGTTCTCTAACAAGGAGTTTAATGGCAAAATTCACATGAGGTGTTTGATGCTCCAGTTCATCGAGGTCGTATCATTAGGGAACGGCTGCTGGCCTGCACTTTCTCCAGACCTGAATCCCATAGAAAACCTATGGGATCAGCTGAGTCGCCGTGTAGAGGCTCGGAGCTCTGTACCCCAGAACCTCAATGTCCTGAGGGCCGCCCTTCAAGAAGAGTGGGATGCCATGCCTCAGCAGACAATAAGTCGACTTGTGAACAGCATGAGACGTCGTTGTCAAGCTGTAATTGATGCTCAAGGGCACATGACAAGTTATTGACACTGACATTTTTTGTTGTGGTATATCCACCACTGTTGTTGGCTTTTGTTTCAAGAAATTGTTTGAGATGAGGAAATCACCAGTGTATGCTTCTACTTAAATGCCCTACTTTCATGATATAATATCACTGTAGCGTGAACATTTTATATTTTCCATAAATTTCACCCAAAAGCCAAATATCCCTAACTTTTTGTGAGTAGTATATATATATATATATATATATATATATATATATATATATATATATATATATATATATATATATTGTTTTATATTTAAGGAAAAAAAAAGAAATAACAACAACAACAATAACAACACCCTGACTCAGAAATGCAGAAATGTAAAATCAAATTAGAAAAAAAAAAACCTGTGACACTAGTTTAGAAAAAATTAAGTAAGTAAATAAATAAATAAATACATTAATAACTAAATAAATAAATAAAAATAATAATAATGATGATAACAATGATAAATTAGAGAAAAAAATAAAATTAGAAAAAATTAGAAAAAGGGTCAGAAAAGCAAGTAAGACAAGCTATAAAATGGGCAGATTGTAAAATAATACAGATCTACAGCACACAGCACTGAGCAGAAACTCTCACTGACTGGAGAAGACAGTTAAAGATGCAACATGGATGTTAAAAATAAAAACAAAGTAAAATTATAAATTAGATAATAATAATAATAATAATAATAATAATAATAATGATCAGAAAACCAGCATTCTTACCTTAAAGGTTTAAAAAATCATGACCTGATCATGACCATGAAAAATCATCTGGCCTTATTATTGTTATTATCATTATTAATATTTGATTAATCTCGTAACGTCCAGGTGTGAGAGCAGGTGAGGTGCAGGACAGGAGTGTTGACCTACATGTTCTGGTAGGTGCTGAGGGTGAGGTGGGTGGAGTGGTCCACCCCCACCGGCGTGTCGGCCTGATGGATGGTTCCTCTGGGGAAGTACAGCAGGTCACCGGCCTGTGGACGGGACATGTGGAGCACGCTTTGTTCACATTCATCAGAAAACCAGAGACTGACTAACTGAAGGAATGTGCACTGAGGCTGCTGCATTACATTGTGGTCTATTGAGGCTGCGGCATAAAAACAAAACAGTGTTAGTAACAGTGTTGGTGCTTGTCCAGTCACATGCACCCACATCTGCGCACAAATCACTCATGTGAACTTCAGCAGATCGTCCACATGCCTCAGTGCACTGAGCTGCTGCCATGTGATTGGCTGATTAGATATTTGTGTTAACAAGCAGTTGAATGTTCTTTTCAAATCAGCTCAAATTTATACGAGTCCATCCAAAGATAGTGTGATCCATGCCTCTGCCAGCACTATGCAGGTGCACAGGTATGTCAATTCCACATGTTGGATATTCACCAAAAGTCAGCCACACCCACTGGCACAGTCCCTTCAGCCAATCAGAGTGAAAGGTGCCCGGCCGGCAGCAGAGGGCGCTGCGCTCGGACGCGGACGCTGACGACGCTGTACCTTGAGCAGGATGTCGTGGGTGGGGCTGCCGATCCTCTCCTCGGGCTCCAGGCTGTACTCTCTGGCCAGAGGGACGGTGGGGCTGTAGAGACGCCAGTGCTTCTGGCCTTCCAGCTGCAGGATGAACACCTGGACGACAGAACCAGCAGAGATAACTGGGTGCCTTCTCGACCACAGCGGGCAAGACAAAAAAAAAAAAAAAAAAACACAGTATTTCCCAAAAGCATCAAAGTTTGTCTTTTGTCTCTCCTAAGCCTGTAGAGCTGATAAACCAAGGGCGGATGGATTTTGGCACACTGGAAATTTTTTTAAGCAAAACTGAACTTTGTAATATATACCTAATATCCACTGACGTTGATTTTGGTTGTGTATGTGTACACTTCTTATTTAATATTTAAGTATATGTATATATTTTATATACAGCTGGAAAAAAAAGCATTATATATGTAAGAAAATGTATATATGATATAGTTGTTTACAGAAACTAAATAAAGATTAAGTTTGAAAAAAGAGAAAATGCCATATTTATTTAGCTGCATGTACAACTAATTTAGTGTTAAACTGCTGTACTGTCTCTGTTTAAATATTCCTTTTATTTGTTCAGAGCCACTGAGATCTTCTGTTTGTCACTTTACAGACCGCCGCTTGGTGTTATTAAAGGGGATGATTATGTCACCTGGGCATTATGGAGTCCACAATACTGGATTTCTACATCCCCAGTCACGTCCACAGTGCAGCAAAAAAAAAAAAAAATGGAAAAAAAACAACAACTCCATAAATAGCACTTATAGCGCATAAATGAACATGAGCAAAAGAGATTAAGCCAATAGAAAACACAGAGAGACCTTGTACCCATTTCTTGTGGACATGAACCAGCTCTTTTCTTGTAGTTTTGTTTTGAAGGGGAAAGTAGATCCGGCACGCTGCAACAGCAAGGAATGAGCTGATAGTCGTTCGACAAATAATTGTAATTACATTTTTAAAAAAAAGCGGGTACTGGTGCTTGTTTGTGTTAAAAGTGTTTTGCAGTGTAAGTGAGTGGATGCACAGATGTGCAGTGTTGTGGGTTAACAGTCCAGGGCTGCACAGAGCAAATAATGAGGATATTTCTCCGCAGTGTGGACTCGTATCACATCCCAGTAACCATACAAGCCAACACAAATTTTTGCACCTCTCTCCTCACACTCAAAGTATTTTTATCCAACTCAAACCACAACTCAGATGATGTTTTGGTGTCTCGTAGCATTTTGAAGCACAGCAAAGCAAGCGGCACAGTCCCACCTTCCTCTAGGGGAGCAGATATCTGAATAAACTGCTGAAACAAGTCCGTCGGCTCGGAGCTGTACCTCGACGTCGTCGTAGTGAGGAGGGAGGCCCTGGGACGCCTGCGGGGTCATGTAGACGTTTGAGCCCACCAAAGCTCCGAAGAAACTCTCCAGCTTCTCCTGGATCCTCCACAGCTCGTCCTGGCGGCCAAAACACACCGAGACACACTCACCTCAACCGTCTGCTGCGGGACAAAAAACTACAAAACATTTGAAATGGTTTGTTTGAAACAGCCGACACTCAGTTACAAGGAGGTCAACACTGAATATGCCTCCCAGCCTCCTGGTCGCCTCAAACTGGTGACTGTGATATCATTTCACATCCAAACGCTGGATAAGTTAACAATTTATATGCCTAAATATCAATATATCTTAGTAAAACTTTGCATTGATCCTCTCATACAGGTGTCACTGAGCATGACTAAATTCGTAAAGGTGAGTGACTGTGACTGTTTGGCCAGTATTGGATAGTGTCTGTTACCAGATTGCACCCAGAAGAATTTGAAAATATTCATAAAAATGATATTCTGACTTAAACACATTGTTTTTTCTATAAGTACAGTAACCACACAGCAGCCGCCTTGCAGGGCCACCGTTATTAACCCCACTCTACCGACACCCGAGCAAATACTGATAGTAATTTTGAAATGACCAAATAAAATAATAAATAATGATAAAAGTAAATAATGAACTATATCAGATTACATAAGTAAATTCAAGCCAAAAGAATTTTTTTAAAGATAATAAAAGTATAAAATAAAACACTAATAATATGGACTTCATGTCATACTATTGTATTTTTCGTATGATTCTGATTTTTATGCACCTAATGCTCTGAAATTAATTGGAATTTGAATTAAATTGAGGATAAAAAGTTCAGGGTCCAAAAAAAAAAAAAAAAAAAAAAATCCAATTTGTAGCTCAATCGTTTTTTCCCCCATCTCTATTCGGTGTCTGTCTTCATTACATTTCTGTGACTGCCAATTCTGATGGTTCCTGGCAACAAGTGTGTGTTTTTAGTTTGTCTAATACAGTTTGTCTATAAATCAGTTATCTGGTCCGAGGAGAGCTCGTATGAACACAGAGTCCTGGAGCGGTGCGGTGCTGGGCTCACCTTGAAGCGCTGGGGCTGGTGGAACTGGATGGTGGCCTTGTTCTGGACAAAGTCCCTGCTGAGGACGCTGTGGCTCACACGGCCCGCCTTGTTCAGCACCTTCTTCCTGCCGCCCACGCAGCGGCACACGTTCAGGTCCCGGGCGTACTCCAGGCCCCGGGAGCAGAGGCTCTTCAGGTCAGACAGCTGGAACAGAGACTGGTAGTAGGCGGCCATGCCGGGATCGGACCTCTGCAGGTGGAGCGGCTTCTTCTCCCAGTAATCCCTGAAGAACTCGTCCGTCCCCAGGGGGTGGATGAGGCTCTCGAACAGGCCGGCGGGGCTGCTGAAGCACAGCGGGGACGGGGCGTCGGCGGGGCCGGCCTTCCTCTGCTTAGATGGGATTTCCTGATCGCCAGAACTCCGTCTTTTGGCAGCTGCTGCCTTCACTTTTTTGGGCATTTTGACCTGGGGAAAAATCAAAGTATATTAGGTTGGATGCTGAGCCTAGATCAGGTGAGACTCTGCTTGGTGAACCGTTCACTGACTCCACTCTGAGTTTCAGTGCTATGAGGGTATGACCAGGGCAGTTGCTAGGAATTCTGGGCCCCCTGAAAGAATATTGGTGTGGGCCCCTCTATCCCATTCATTCCTACTTTTTTAACTGTGTGTGGGCCCTAGAGAGCCGTGGGCCCTTAGAATTCACCACTCCGACGCTGGCAGCACGCATAGTTACTGTTGCTATGTCTCACAAGCTATTGCCCTACCTGAGTGCAATCACCTGGTGTCACTTCGGCAGCTGCAACTTCAAGATGTCAGATGATTTAGCCTTAATCCCCGATAACATAGGGCTACATTATCTAACGAATGACATAATATTTGACCTGCTTGCCAGATAACGTTATAACCGCAGACATTTCTCCAATTGTGTTTTTGGCTTGGGGAAATTAATTAAACGAGCTCCATCGAGCTTCTCTGGGTACCTTTGGTCACCTTTGCATGTCCCCCAAGCACAAGTAAGGACAATTTCTATTAACTAGTGACGTTATCATCACCAGCTTCACCGCAGGACTTCAGTTACATAATCTAGTAGCCCAGTGATACTCTTGTCTCTAAAGAAGTTTGTTTGTGAGACATTAGTTGTACGTGGAATTATGAGGGGCGTGGTCTTGTGAAATCGGCCAATCCTATTGGCTATATTATCTGGGTCGGAATCGTGAATTGTCATCACCTTTCCCCCCTATACAACGGCACTGGGTATGAATAGGGTTTTAGGCAAATAGTGTGGCATTGGAGCACTTCCTCCATAAATTCAGAAAGACACACCAACCAAGAATGGATAGCTGACACCAATAATAAGTATATTTTTCCATACTCTCTGATAGGACAGGCAGATGTTTCAGGAGCAGAGATCAGTCAGTTTGTTAACACTTGTTCCAGAACCCCAGTATCTGCAGAGGGACTGCAGTTACACACTGTTTGGACAGAAGCACGGGGCCTCAGCTCTTCAGGAGTTCAGGTGTTTCATTCAGTCCCGTCCCCACAGGTGTGTAACCTCCAGCAGCAGCCATGCAGTCTGCCTTTACCAACATCAGTGACAGAGCGTCTGGTTCTAAAGAGCTCACTGAGCTCCAGTATTAGTGATGTAATAGGATTTTTAAGAGGCTCCTGGGCTTCCATGTAGGGACCCCTGCCCTTCTCACACACCCGGCCAGCAGTCTGCACTCACATCAGCTGATCAGGTGAAGATAAACACTGTCACATGGGAAACCTGGTCAGAGGAGCTTCTTCTGCTGAACTCACCTGATGTCTGTGTGTGAAGCCCAAATCTCAGCCGCATGGGAAAAAAAACCTTGAAGCAGCTCAGCCACCGCACAGCTTCCTGGGAGCTCAGCGCTCAGATGTGCGGGTCCTGCGGGGGTTCCTGATCTGATGATCTGACCTCAGAGCCGCAGACAGCCGATCCACATGTCAGCCCAACTGTGCTTCCCTGCAAGTGTCCGACTGGAAACAAGAGCCGGCCATGAACACAGGAACGCAGTTGGCTGTCAAATCAAAACTAAAATAAGCCCTGGCTGCTGTGTCGGCCTCACACAGCGCCTTGTTTGTCCGTCCTTCTTCTCAGCATACTGAAGTTTAAAAAAAAAAAAAAAAAAAAAAAGAAATTAATTAAAAATCCACATGACATGCAATAAATTATTTCATTTGCTGATTCTTGCCCTGTATAATGCAATTATTGTGTTGATGATTCAATCAGGTGTTCCGTAATGATGCCAATAATTAATCTATATTTTCTCTTTTCAGTTCAGATGACAAGAAATCTTTGGAAAACCCCAGGAACGTTAGTCAACACCAAGCGTTTAGAAAAACCTGCATGCAAAAAATAAAATAAAATAAAATAAAATAAAATAAAATAAAGAATAATCTCCCCGGCTTTTGGTGTTCACAGAAACTCAGTTTAACTGGCTCTTAAATTTTATGTCTGAGCTACCGGGAAGAGCTCGAGTCTATTTAAAACAGATTAGAATTATAATCATTAAAAATTTTGCGAGTTAAGACATTTGGGAATTTAAAATCAATAAAATCATGCCAAATCAATTGGCATGATGATGCTTAGGCAGAAAATGCACAGCACATGAAGTGACTGGAGGCGGAATATAAAGCAGTGCTTCCCGTCTGCACTGTCTGGGTGACTTTATAGTTGCTGACCATGAATTAACACAGGCAAAAAAATTACTTAAAAAAAAAAAAAAAATTATATTTATGAAATCGTAACGCTGCCTGTTGTCATGCGTGCTGGCCGGTGCAGCGCAGGGCAGAGTCCCTGTTGAAACATCCACTTTCCGGGTTAACGCACATCTGCACGGTCCCACTGACGTTTGCAGGGACTAAAACTGCACTCGGTGATTCATTAACACCAGGCTGCCTGCTGCCTGCTGCCGGCTCGCTGACAGGGAGCCTCGTCATATCGATGCGACCCTTCCGCTGCTTTTCTCGGCGTTTCTAATGTCATGTTGTTGTTGTTTTTCCCCTTTTAGCTCTTGAAGACTCGCGGAACTGAAGTCGCCGAGCAGACGGAGCACCCGGACACTTCATACCGACGCGCTCACTTACAGGACCCCCCTGGTTGACAACAACAACGGAGAGGTAAAGACATTTCCGTGCTTTGTGTCCCCCAGCAGCGCCGCGGCTCACCTGCGCAGGTGAGCTGTGACCGCCGGCCGCAGCCGCGCGCCTCACGCTGATCGTGAGCAGTGAAGGCGCGTGCTCTCCGAGGCGCGTAACTGTGCAGGTTGTGGAGCCTGCCTGCCTGTCTGTCTGTCTGTCTGCCTGTCTGCCTGTCTGTCCATCAGGCTGAGGACACTGACGCTGCAGCAAGGCAAGTCAGTGGTGGGATTATAATCCATAATTCACGTTTTTGTCAGGCGCGTTCCTCCAGAGCGCCCCGGGCTGAGCACTTCCTCCAAACCCCAGCGCCCCGCAGTCCGGCCGGACGCGCCGCCCCCCCCCAGGAGGTGCAGTTTGGAGCTCAGCTGTGAGGTGTTGTGTTGTAGCTGTCAGGTGTAACAGAGCAGGTTTCTGTGGCTCAGACAGCAAAAATCAAGTTAGGATGCACAAAGTCTCGTTCCTACTAAAACCGTGAATCACTGCAAAATGAATTAAAATATGGTGTTTTTTTGCCACATCACTGAGCCCTAAAAGCAGCGTATATATGAGGTTTGTATAGACCCCGATTACAGGTGTGTTCAGACGAGAACAGCAACATGAAGCTCTGGTTCTGATCCAGAGGACAGAGGAGCCACAAGGCAGAGCACAGAGGGGATGGATGGAGGCAGGAGGTGCAGAGAGGAGGGAAGGAAGCATAGAGGCAGGTGGTTTTCTGGATTAAACAGTCCATCAGGTGAGCAGGTGTTTCTTGAAGAGGTGGGTTTGTAGCCTCCTCTTAAAGCCTGAGAGCGACTCTGCAGGCTGAGTGGAGTTTGGCAGCTCGTTCCTCCAGCGAGGAGCCACAAAGGAGCAGAGTCCAGCTGCTGGTTCAGGGCCTCGTTGTTGTGCTGGAGGCTCCAGGCGGAGCGAGGAGGGCGGGAGGGAGCGAACACCTGGAGGAGGGAGGCCAGGTGGGCAGGAGCAGGTCTGGGACTCAGTCAGGGACCGGCCGGCCACGTGGGCGTCAGGGACTTGCACTGGATGCGAGCAGCAGCTGGGAGCCGGCGGAGGGATATGAGCTGCAGAGAGACGTGACCTGTTCTGGGCTGGTGGAGGACCAGACGCAGCGCCACCTTGTGGCTCGTCTGCAGAGGCCTGAGCAGAGCCGCCGGGAGCTGCAGGAGTCGGGTTTGTTTGGTGGGAAGAGCTCGAGAAAGTGCTGCTCCAGGAGAAGTCGAGTTCCTCTGCAGGCAGACTGTGCAGCTCCAGACGGGAAGGAGCATCACTTTGTTCCCTGATGTTCAGGATGAGGCTGAAAGATAAAACCGCTCAGGTTCACGCCAGAAAAACAACCCACAGAATTAAAGGAGCACTTTTAAATGTCAGTCTTTAAGTAAAAACAGAAGAGCTGGTGTCTACTCTACTGGAGTGAAAGTAAAAAGCAGCTCATGCATCGTATCTTATGTACATGTGCGAGGATCATGTGTGAAGTATACACACGGTACAAACACACACACATCATCTGTTTGTGTGTGCATGTGCTATAATCTGTGTTGGTGGCAGTTTGTTTGTGAGCAGTGCATGGCTCTGAGTCAGTCAGTGGACCATAAGAGGGCTGCTCTTATATCACAATAGCGATATAATATCAGGGTCTTTCTATATAAAACCAACCAGTTCAGAAAATATTTCCCACCTGACCCTCCCAGAATCAGCTGATTTTTTTCCTACAATATCTTTTGCATATTTAATGAAGCCATGCATGTGAACCTACCATCGTTTTTTTTTTTTTTTTTCTAGCATTTTTTAGGCTCATAACTTCATTCATAACAGAGGTTGCCACATGAAATGTTCAGGGCTGTAAAACAAACTTGAGCTCTGTTCAAAACTGCAGCCGAGTCCGTTTTGCATCCGTCCTTGGCGTCACAATCCTGAGCCAAAATCTGTTTTTCTTCAGCATGATTTTTTTTCGGTAACCAACTTTGAGCATCAATATGTTGGGAAAAATGAAAGTTTGAGCAGCAGACCTGGAGCAGTTTAATGTCTGTGACGGGGGAGGGGGGGACAAAAACCAGCGCTGGTGTCCTGGAGGTGTCACGTTTTCTGGTAATTCATCAGAGAAAACTTTAAAAAGTGCATTTTGTTGCTCACATTATCAGTGAGTAATCCCTTTACAGAGTTAATAGAAACTCAAATTTTACATTTTGTGGGAGTCAAAATATGCCTATTACAGAAAATAATGTAAACACAGAAGGAATCATGGTTAGAACATGAGCCTGGTGTCAAAATGTCACTAAAATGAGACCTTTCATCTGCCAGAACTTGTTTTAACCAGCCACCTGCTGCATGGTAATATGACCTGCGAAAGTTTTCCCAAAATGCACAAAATGCAAGTTTTCTCTGGGCTGATGTTTGATCCTTATGACCGGGGAACCTCCAAATACTTCCTTTCTGCCAGGAAGAGAAACCAGACAGTCGCTCCACTCTGGATTCCTCCAGAATTCATAAGTAAAGACACTGAAGAGCATGAGGCCTCTCAATGCCCCCTGAAAAAAGGGGTATTCAGGGGCCTTCTGCACAGCGCTGCATGTAAAACCTGTTCTCTTCCACAGTGACGGCTGTTCTCTGTTTCAGTTGATGTTGGCTTCCCTGTCATCCATGATGTCGCATGGTTTCAAGAGCAGTAAACAGGACTTCACGTTCGGGCCATGGAAAGTGACGACTGCCAAAACGCACATCATGAAATCCAAGGACATAGAGCGGTGAGTTGAAGCCTGTTGGCCAAGACGCAGATATTCAGATCAGTCAGAATCTGAAAACTCTCACAATTCTGACTTTATTCTCAGAGTTCTCTAAATTCTGGGAGCAAAATAAAACAATACGAGCTGGTTCCAGAGGTGACTGTGTAGTTCCTTTTAGAAAAAGTGCCTGTACTCAAGCCACTTTTTCTGTTTGTGCATCTCACACCTGGAATGCAGTTCCAAGCACGATACGCAAACTCCCGACTCTGACCTCTTTTACCAAACAGCTCAAAGCTTGGCTACTGGAAGAACAACACTGTTGCCACAACCATGTCTAAACTTGTGTATTTGTTTAATGTTAACTAATTTGTCAAGGGTTCCATCTGCAATTTCTACTGAGTACATACATTATTATTACTTTCCTCTTCCTCATTAACTTTTTTTTCCTATTTATTATATCTTCATTTATTTTTCTAGGTACTAGGGCAATGTGCAATGCAACACACACTTTATATTCTCACACAATTGGGTACTCTCAGTATCATAAAATTACCATTGTTGGTATATATTCATTTACTGCAATATGTAATCGAGTAGTGTGCAATTCTCACCTATTAGGCAGTGGGGCAATGTGCAACGCAGCAAGCACTTTATATTTCTATACAACTAGGTACTCTAGGTATCACAAATTACCATTGTTGGTATTAAATTATTGTAACATGCATTGAGTATTGGGCAATCAAAATAGCACTTTATATTTATTGGGCAATTTGCAATATAATAATGCACTTTACACTTTAGCACTCTGCACTTTAATCAGCCCGTCGACATATAATTTAGTGTTTAATTTAGTGTTTAAGCTGTGGTGAAATGCGCATGGTCCCCTGAGCCTTGGCCTGTATGTTTTATGATCAACTATGTTGTTTGTCTTGTCTTGTTTTTGTTTTTTTTTTAATTCTATTCTATATGAGCATTATGTACAACACCAGCCTGCCAATGGGACTAGAGATAGAAATTAGCCACACGGCTACAATCTCACGTGTTTACATTTATATGTGCATTAACATGTACTGTCCCATTTCTTTTCAAAAATAAATAAATCTACAAATCTACAAATAATGACTTTATTTTCACAATTCCAAGATAAACCTCAGAGCAAAACATATCTTGAAATTATGTTGTAGTGCTAACGCTCCTCTGTGTAAATGAAAGCCGAGCTGTCAAAGCGTCGGTCAGTAACCTGCTGCTGTTTGCTGTGTGTCTCTGCAGGTTAGCAGAGGAGATGAACATGCCTTCCCTCCCAGAGATGCTGTTTGGTGACAACGTCTTGCGCATCCAACACATAGATGGCTACGGCATTGAATTCAACGCCATCGATGCCCTGAAGAGAGTCAGCAACATGGAGGACACGGTGAAGGTGGCCTGTGCACAGGAGTGGCAGGAGAGCAGGTGAGGCGGCCGAGCCGAGGGTGTAGACGCTCAAAGATCCAAGAAAAATGAGGTGTTGCTTCCGTGTTGAACATGTGGTGACGTGGCTGTGTGTGTGTGTGTGTGTGTGTGTGTGTGTGTGTGTGTGTGTGTGTGTGTGTGTGTGTGGCGTCCCTGCAGGGCGGACTCGGAGCTCTCCAAAGAGGTGGTGAAACCCTACGACTGGACCTACACCACAGACTACAGAGGCACTTTGCTAGGCGGGGACACACAGATAAAGGTGATGATGATGATGATGATGATGATGATGATGACAGTTTATTTCGGTCTCAGTTACAGTCAACTGGCATTTTCAAAGACTGATAAATGTGTTGAGTCTGAAAAGGTGCAGGCTGAAGCCGAGGCTTATTGTGCCGACTCTTTTTACATTTTTGTGTTAAATAACAAACAAAACAACTACAGTATCATAAGATGTCATGACACATCAGAAAACAACAGGTAATTCAGACACACAAAAAAAGTGAAATCAGAAGATCAGTAAGTACACATTATCTTGATTTTAATTATAATAATGATCTATTTTTATCTATTACCATGGATTTATAATTTTTTTTTTAAATTGACTGATTGAACTGCAGAGTTTTAATTCTTTATCCAAGCTCTTCCATAAAGATTTCCCTTTAACTGAGACGCTTTTGCTTTTGATGGTAGTTCTTATTTTGGTGTTTTTAAACATACATATACCCCTTAAATTATTATGATGACTCTTTCTTGACAAGAAAAGTTCCTGGATGCAGTGTGGAAGCAGATTATTGTTAGCCTTGTGCATTATAATTAAAGTATTTAGATCAATGATGTCTTGTAGTTTTAAAGTGTGTAAGGTAATGAACAGTGGGTTTGTTGGTTCATAAGAGTCTTTTTGATTTACAATTCTTATGGCCTTTTTCTGTAAGAGGAAGATGGGATTTATTTTAGTTGTATGCGTGTTCCCCCCACACCTCCATACAGTAGTTATTGTGTGGAAGCACAAGGGAGCAGTGCAGAATATATTGTGAATTTTTATTTAAGAAATATTTCATTTTATATATTACGGCTATTGCTGATATTTTTGTTTGCAAGATATTTATGTGTGGTTTCCAGTTGAGTTTATGATCAGTTGTAATGCCCAAAAATTTATTTTCATACACACGTTCGAGTTCCACATTATTGACCTTAAGTTTGACCGGTATGTTAATTCTTCTATTCCCAAAAATGGTGTATTTTGTTTTGCTTAAGTTCAATGACAATCTGGGACATTTTCACTGCGGCAGTAAATCATGTTCATGTGGCCGTGTGATACGCATCAGTCTGACAGCAGGCTTGCAAACCGAATGTGTGTGTGAGAGTGAAATTAGGGATTTTACAATGCACTGAGTCAGGCGGTGAGACGTTTGGTTTGACCTCACCTGCTGGATTCCCACTCTGATATAAATCTGATATATGATGATATAAAATCCTTATTTTTGCCACCTTTTGAGAAATATGGGATTCTTGATGCCAAAAATGGAGAAAATCAAGTCAGTTTAATGTAATTTCTGATATGTTACTCAGGGGTTTTGATGTTGGATATTAGTTTTGAGTAAAATCAGTACAGATACTCCATTTTGGTCTGGCATCCGCACCAACAGCACTTTGATTTCTGTGGGGAAAAAAGTGCAAACCACTTTGAATAATACAACAATTAATTGAGATTAACTGCAATTGCAAAAACAAAATTTAAACTCCAAGGTCTCGGCATACAATTTTGTTATTATCATGAAATCTCTTGCCACATAATGTCGTTCCGTCCCTGATAACCTTGCATTTGCACGTCCTGCGTAAAGGTGGCGGAGACGTCGGAGCGCATCGACATGGAGAAGCTGAAGGCGCGGGAGCGGATCATGTTCTTTGAGGAGGTGCTGCTGTTCGAGGACGAGCTGCACGACCACGGCGTGTCCATGATCAGCGTCAAAATTGTAAGTGCTGCCCTTTAAACATGAACTACCGCACAACTGTTTTGTCTTTGAGGGGCTAAATACGGTCATAGCATACCAAAATACACAAGTCAAAGGCTCTGAATGCTGTCTCCAGACACCAGTGAGGTAAATGTTTCAGAGGCATGAGTGTGACATGAGGAGGAACTCTTCTTTCTGTCTGCAGAGGGTGATGCCCACCAGTTTTTTCTTGTTGCTACGTTTCTTCCTTCGAGTGGACGGAGTGCTGATCAGGATAAACGACACGCGACTCTATCACGAGGCAAGTTCCCACAGCCAGGAGTTGGGTCTGTTTTTATGTAAAAGCCGTGACACACCAAGCTGATGGTCGTACCTCGCCCTGTTTGGCTGTTGGTGAGCGTCAGGACGGGACGGGGCGGGGCGGGGCGGGGCGGGGCGGGGTGGGACAGTTGGCCTTTGTTGCTGCTAGTTCTTTGATGTTGGTTTGGCGTAGAGACTGGACCGGGCTGCAGATATCCTTTTTTTTTGGTGTCTGAACCCGACCCAACCCCCAGATTTTGCTTGTTCTCCATCACTTGGTGTATTGACTTCCAGTCAAACAAACAATCAAACAACTTTGGATTTGACATCCATTTATTCACCGTGAGGAGTAAACATGCTCACCTTAGCACAGGTAAAATGTCAATGTCCGTATGCAGTCCAAACAATAATGTTTCCATTCATCAACTCAAATGTGAGAGCAAACACTTTGAGGCTGCCCAGAGACGCTCAAAAAACTGTCTGCCTCCCATCTCCTGTCTCACACAGCTGACTGTGTCCCTATAGTCCCCGTTGCGTTCAATGGGGAGAATGTGCACACATATAGTCACTGTTTCAGATGGATAATGGAAGATAAAATAAGACAAACAAAAAACTACATTATGGCTCCAACACGAGGTCACATTTACCACCTGAAATAGCCCACATGTTGCCTTCAGTGTCGTCAAGTAAACTCCAGCACTGTACAGATTTCCCAAAACAGACAGAAGGTCCATCATTTTTCACTAAAAAACACCAATGTGACCGAACCTGACCCGAACCTGAACTTAATTTCTAAAGATTTGTCTGAACCCAGACCGATCTGGGTATCCACACTCTAGTTTGGTGTGTCTGGGCCTTACAATGTGCTTTAAAGTTGAACCTTCTTACGATTGATGATTATGAATAGGACATTATTTTCGCAGACATCCACCCGACCAGTATCTGCTGTAAAAAGTTTCTTCCATAATGACTAACATGAGGATGTCCGATCGTTTTGCCTTCCAGGCCGGAAAGAACTACATGCTCCGAGAGTTCAGCACGAGGGAAAGCAAGATTGAAGAGCTGAAGGTGAGCTATGAGACGAGAAGCTGCAGGCCTCCCGGACTGCAGGAGGCCTGTCGCTGCTCGTCCTGCAGGGGGCAGCGCAGCTCCAGTTCAGGTGGGAACACCTTTGGGCCCTTTTCCACTCGGAGAACGTGGAGAGCCGTGCCTTGCTCTGAAGGTTATTTCATGGATTCTGGTAAAGCTCCCAGGTGTGGCGCTGCTCAGGAGAGGAGGTGATGCTGGAAACTTTTAGGAGAAGCGAGTGCTGTCGTCTCGATCGGTACAAGGTGTTACCTTGGCAACACATAAACACATCAATGAATTGAAACTGGAGCCATTATTGGTCCAACTAAAAAGCCAAAAAAAAATAAAAAAAAATTCAAATATCAATTCCAAACTATGAGTTTCAATTTGTGTCATATTTGGCACATCAGGCAATTGTGCTTGATTTTTTTTTTTTTTTTTTTTTAAACAAACAAAAACATCATGTTTGGTAATTCCAAACACATAAAAAAACACTTTTCCTTCCAAACTCAGAAAATAACCCATGATTCCCATGATTTAGTATTATCTTTTTATTATTTTGACCAATTTGGTGAAAATGACCTCAATATACCTGCTGTGTTAAATTTAAGACGGCCATTTTCAACACGGGTTTACAAACAAAAACATCATGAAATGTTCAGTAATTTCACATTGCATCAACTCAGTAGCTGTTCCTATCGATGTTTCAGTAAAAATTTGCTGTACAGTTGATGTACAAGGCTGAAAACAATCATGTCTTAAATATGACATGTGTGGCTTTATAGGGCTACACACACACACACACACACACACACCACCTCGATTTGATATCAGTGTTAGATCGATCACATTCCACCTGATGGACCAAATTCTTACGGATCAATTATCAATCACGGATTAATCATGTCCATCCCTACTTCAGGTGCTGCAGCAGAAATCGTAGCGCGTAGTTTTGTTTCCTCCACCCGAACATTACCAGGCCTTTTCTCTCAGTCTAACGATAACGCCATGTTTGATCTGTTTTTCTGTCCAGAACGTCCCTGCCGCTCACTACACGGATCCCAACGAGATCGCGCAGCACCTCACCCTGAAGCTGACGCAGTGCGAGAAGCTGGAGCTCCCCGCGACGGACGGCGAGGCGGCGGACGGTGAAGCCTTTTAGCTGGGAGGGAGGTGTGCCGGCTGTGTCCCGTGGTAAGAAAGGCTCAGCGTGATCAGCCTCTGACCAGGGCGGCGACACAAACCCCGCCCATGCCTTCATCACCGAGCAGACATTAGTTGCAGGCAACACATTGTAGGCATCCTCAAACGACCCGATTTTGATAGATGTGAGGCATTGTGGGTAGTGGGGATATTTGTGGGTTTTATATTTGAACACGTTCAGAGGATGTACAAGCCGACGTTAGGAGGGTTCACTATGTTCACAGTTCTGATGTGGTGGAGGTCCCAGACACACCTGCAGCATGGGCAGCCCTGGTCAACACTTCTATCCTGCTTCTGGCTTTGTTAATATTTCAACTGATTCTGTTTTTACTTTACTAGTTTCAGGCATTTTTCACTGTCAACCTGACTGATGTTTTTACATGAGGCTCGGTAATAAAGGACAGCTAATGTGATGTGCACAGTTCAGCCAAACAGTCGTGTGTTTTCTACAGTGGCTTGTGGAAGGTGGTGTGGTGGGAGGGTGGGAGGGTGGGAGGGCGGGAGGGCGGGGGGGTGATTTTCCATGTACAAGTCAAACTTGTCAAGAATATATGTGATTATGCCTGCCATATAGCCAAATAAATTCCAGATTGGGGCTGTTAAAAGAAGCCAGGAAGTCCAGTGTTTTGTCTTTTCCTCTGGAGGGGGACCGTGTGTTTCCTCTGGGTAATATTGTGCTGAATTTTTGGTTTTCAGAGCTTCATTTAGGCAGCGTGGCATCACAAACGGGGCTCACTGAGCTGTCGGCGGGGCTGCAAAGGGCCGGAAAATTTACACTGAATTTCCGGAAACTTTCCATAAACTTTCCATGGGAGGTTAAGCTGGGGAATTCATGGGAAATAACAGGAAATTTTGGTTAATTTATTCAAACTGTATCATATATAAAACAGAAATATAAACATGTTGTTTTGTCATTAGCAGACATACATGCAAACTTGTACAAATTTTTAAAAAATGATGTTTTTGACTTCATTTGTGAGTAGAACTTTCATCAGTTTGTTCACTGAACAGCAAAAACATGAATGTTGAAATGCTGAATGTTGAAAATGAGAGCATTTTCTCTCCAGTGTCTCAAGCCTCTGCTTTCTGCATTTTTCCTCAATCTGTTCAGATTTCCTGTGCAGGATTAAGAACTTTTTTTTTTTTTCTAGTTTTTTTTTCCCTCCTAATATTTGCTTATATTGTGGTTATTTTTTGGTCATTTTTTTCTATTTTTTTAAAAAATCTATATTTTTAATTTGGTAATTTTGCTAGATTCTTTTAGATTTTTTTCAGTAATGTGATGATTTTGTATTTTTTTTTTTTTTTAAACAAATTTCCAGGGTAATTTTGTGGCAAGTTGTCACATTTTGAAGGAGAACAGTGGAATTTGCTTAGTTTTCTAAGGGTTAATATTCTGTTACATATGCTCACACTTTGAACTTTTCCTGAAGAGGAAGTTGGTTTCTTTTCTTCTTCTTTTGATCCGTCTCAGTAAACAGTCAGCCTTCACTTGCTTTTGTCAGTTTCCAGATGTTCCAAATGCTAACTGTTAGCCTCCTGCCATTGAGGTGGACTTCCCCCCGGCTAACACTCTGAAAGATAGCCACTTTAATCCAGTCAAACTGTAACACAGAGAAAGTTTAAGTTTGATGACTTGTAGCAGAGTTTTTACAGCCGGAGTTGGTGTGAAAAATGCCTCATTTCTTGCCACCTGTGTTTCTGCTGCTGTTGTCCTCCAACATGTGGACACGTGTCCAATGAGGAAAAACCAGTGACAGCGAACTCGACCGGCCTCCTCCTGTCTCTGGTGGCCGCTGCTCCTCTGGGGCCGACTGATAAAGGAAGTGCAGAATCTGTCTGGATGATGCAAAACTGTCAACACGTCCAAAACCAAGGAGCTGACCATCAGCTGCAGGAAACGGAAAGAGGAACCTGCTCCTTTATTGTGACAGACTTCAAGTTCCTTGGCACATACACCATGTGGACAAAAGCACTGGGCCACAGCTCTTAATCACTGAGCTCAGGTGTTTCCTTCAGTCCTGTTGCTACAGGTGTATAACCTCCAGCAGCTAGCCATGCAGTCTGCCTTTACAAACAAGCTCACTGAGTTCCAGCGTGCTGCTGTGATAGTAATGTAGAGTGCAACAGCTCTGCCATCAATTCTACCTTTTAACTAAGTTCATAATGTTCAGTTTGTGTTGACATTGTGCAGAATGTGTCACTTTAATTCTGTGTTTATTACTGAGGTTGCAGTTTGCAGAGGTCTGCTACTGGACTGCATTATACTGAGAGGTGTTTCCAATTTTTTGTCTCTTCATATTCAATAAACAGGAGTGGGACAGAATAGTGGAAACAGCTGTCAGTAAAGTGCAGCACTAACTATGAGCTCAATGCCAAACATAGAAGTGAATGAACACCTCTGTTACTGTGACAACAAGACAAGCTGAGCATTATAGGCAGCAGGAGAGGAAACTTTATGGCACAACAGCTGGATTAGATTAGATTAGATTATACAGGTGGAGCTGAGAGGTCTTGTGAATAGCTGGAGGTTATTATTATTATTATTATTATTGTTGTTGTTGTTGTTATTGTTGCACCTCCAATAATGAGTCAGTTTAACTAATTTACAATACGACTGCCTAATCTCCCCACCACACACTACCTTTGAACAAGTGCAGGTGGACAGTCCAACACACACACACACACACACACACACACACACACACACACACACACACACACACACACACACACACACACACACACACACACACACACACACACACACACACACACACACACACACACACACACACACAGGGCCCGCTCAGAGGCAGCTGACTACACACACACACACTGGCTCTGTGCTCCTCGTAGTAAACACATGAAGGACGCCACGTACCGAGCCACAGCCGCTCCGCACGGGCGAGCGGGCAGCAACATGGCGCCCACATGACTACACCAACAAACTGGGTCAAACCGGCCAATCAGCTGCGCCCGTTCCTGACAGCTGACCAATCACGGCAGCCATACGCCTTTCGCTTCGTCCAGTCTGACGGAATCTGAAGAAGAAGAAGGCGCCGGCCAATCAGAGCGCCCGCAGCACACTGGAAACTATTCAACATGGAGACAACAGTTGAAAAGCTGGAGGCCATGGTAAGCTTTGTGCAAAACTATTTTATCCTCCGAAACGTTACGAAAACGCTCACATTTCTGTGCCGAGGCGGTGTGTGACGCCGAGCCGCGGGCCCGCGCGGGCGGCCGTCGGTTAGCTGTTACGAAGGAATTTGAACGTTGAGTCTCGAGGAGCCAGTAAGCCGTATTTTCTCCTCGCGTTGCAAACGTGAAAAACCGCTAAAAAAAGCCCCATTTTGCCGTCCGTTTATACAGAAAACACGACCACACAGCCACAGAGACACCGCGGCTCATTTAGCCTTTTTAAAAAAAGGGATGTGAGCCTGGAAACAGACCACTAGGTGAAGCGAACCGCTGGTTTGGCTTTAGCTAGCGGCCAGCTGCGGGTCAGCGGGACGGAGCCGCTCCGGTTAGCCGCTGAGAGACGGCGGCAGCTCGGCCACACGGCGCCGGGACCGGCCAGACCTCACAACAACATGGAGATAAGGTTACTGTGGTGAACCCCCGCAGCTTACAGCAGGCTGGAAGTGACGGCTGGCAGCGGAAATATGACTGATGTGCTCGGTGTTTTAATTGAAACACGCCCCCCAATCAAACTACACGTAAGCCCGCAACCCGAGCACCAGTCCCGGCCAGATGTGGGTATTAATACCCCGGTATGCTTCTGCCAAACCCTCTGTAGTCACAGTAAACCCTGAGATTCACTCTGCCGTGACTGGATCAGAAATAACCATTAAATTCAGTGTATTTTTCAAAAATGTAAGCTGATTAGTTTCATCCTTTCTGCTAAACTTTTTTTTAAATAAACATTTGGTGTGCGCCCAGTGATTTATGACTGAAAATATGCTTATTTCTGTGACACATTTTAAAGTGTATTTAAGTAGTGGATGATAGGTTTACTTACCATCAAATCAAACTAGCAGCCCTCCTCCTCTATGGGCTTCCAAACTAATGATGTGCTGATATTGCAGGACAGTGGCCGTGTGAATATCTAAAATAAATGTCCCGGGCCAGCAGCCTCAGCATCTGCTCCTCTAATGTTCCTCTGTTCTGTTTACAAAACTCCCACCCAGCCTGTAATAATTTAAACTGTTTAGAGTGATACCAGACAAGTAAAGATGCTGTTAGTAATATTATGAACTAACTAATTCTACATGGTGCTGCCTGGCCATCTAGAAAGGCTGATTGAATGATTAAAAATACTTCAACCTGTGGTAATAAATGTGCAATGATATGCAGTTGTTCAGCTGTTCAGTCAATTTAGCGGTTTAACTATCAGATCCTCTTCACCTCATCCTTAAAGGCTAATTATGCTCTTGAATATGTGTTTTGTGTTACATTTTTAGGCATAATCATTGATAATCAACTCAGTTGGAAAATGTCTATCAACTGTATCAAATTTGCAAACAATATTGGTGGTATATGAGGAAAAAATACCAGTCTGTATTATTATGATCTGGTGTTTCATTTCCAATGGCAAGGGGCAGCACAGAGTTGTCTCTGTTCCAGATTTTTTTTTTTTTTTTTTTTTTTTACAAAACAAATTTGTTAGGATGGTGACTGCTAATTGTAGCTGGACTGCTCATAGCCATGTTATAATTTCAATAATACAGTTGCAGTTGAAGTTGTGATCAGGTTACCGTGTGCTGTGTTCCAGCGTTCCGACCAGTGGATAATGTTTGTTTCTCTCACTGAATTTACATTTGTCAAATATGGTAGCCTTAAGCAATGGATTGCACATGAGAGGGAGTTAATATTTCTCCTCACACAAAATAATTTTCATTAGAAAATTTGAGGGAAGATGTCGCACTGTACGACCTTGATACAGCCCTGTGCTTTCAGATGTTATCTCAACAGGTTTTAGGCCAGTGTGGTGATTTATTTGTCACAGACAAATTTTCCTGGCGTGTGATGCCTTGGAGAGTTGTCATTTCAGACCCTGTGTTAGTGATTCAAAGTGCCGAGCTCTTGTGAAGTGAACGCATCGGCAGCAGAACAGCCTTGTTATGATCAAGTGTCTGCTGATTTCCAGAACGTGAACAGATGAAATTAAGAAGTGAGAGTTCAGTGAGCCGGTGAAAACCAGCCAGGCTTCAGCAACGGTTCCTGTGATGGCCAGTGCTGGACGTTCAGTGTTTGAGGATCCATCATAAGAAGTAAAACTATATTACCACTACCAGTATGAAATCCTGCAGTAAGGAGTGGGCTGTGTTCAGGACTGAAATGGCATAAACCTGCAATATTGGAATCTGGAAATAGTTTCTGTCTGTCCAGTGCCCCTTTTATATTGTACTACTGGTGACCCTGCTAGAAAAGCAGTGCAATGTTAAAAGGGCATTGGCCAGGAATAGTTCCAAGCTAATGAAAAAGTTTCTTAACTGTGAAGCTAATGCTGTTGGCAGGTGCTCTGACTTCATTGCACTACTGTATTGGACAGCTAGCAGTGCAATAGTATTGTCAAAGCATCTGAAAGCTGCAGAGACCGACTCACACTGACTATTCATGCTTTCCTCTTACATCGGTAAACTGCGTCAAGTGAAGTAGATTCAACATTTATTTATTGTCATTTCCACTGAGTACCTGCATACACAGAGAAAAATGAAAAACTGTTTCTCATCAGTGACAGTGCATTAAAAAGTCAGTAAATTAAGTAAGTAGAGGCGTTAGAGCGACTGCAGGCGATTTGAACCATCAGACAGACTGAAGTCGAGGGCAGCTGAATCAAACTCTGACAAGCTTGACACTGCTCTGAGCAATTTGACCAAAAATAAATTGATTCAGAACCTGAAAAGTTGGTTCCCAGCTGGAACCAAAAAACAGTAGGACTTCAAGTGAGTGAAGGCTACAGCGCCACCCTGTGGATTCAGCTGGATCTGATGTTCAAGTGAGGATTTAGTGGGAAGTGGGGAAGCTATTTTTCTTTTTCTGGCTCATAAACAGAATCATTTTGTGGATCTCATGTAGTATTTTAGTGGTCCAGTAGGTGTTTACATAATGAGTGCTCATGCTAGAGCGCGGATTCGGCATTGTTTTTGTGTCTGACCCCGACCCGAGCCCTAGATCTTGCTTGTCCTGTGTCATTACGTTATATTTACCACCTGGAATAACCTGCATGTTGCCTTGAGCATTGTCATGTGAATTCCAGCACTATACCGGAAGTTGCCCAGAACAGACAGCAGGTCTGTCATTTTTCTCTAAAATAACACCGACTTGTGACCGAACCCGGGCCAAACCGGAACATAATCTCTAAAATTTTGTCTGAACCTGGCTCGACCTGTTGGGCTGGTCTGAGGTCGGGTATCCACACTCTAAATCATTCCCATTCCTAAAGAGAAATATAATAGCTAATTATTATAAATATAGATGCAAAATTAAATTACAAGAAATTTACCAGGAAATTTACCCCCAAATTAAAAATAAAATGAAATAAAGTGAATTTTGTTGAAGGATGAAATAATACTCTAGGGTTTCTTGCTCTTTAAAAATGTGTATTATTGAATTTATAACATTATAATATCAGGTATTGCATTTATTGTAATTGGTTCTATTTGTAAGTTCTCTTCAATAAAAAACATGTTTTTTGTCAGGAACACACTGTGGACAGATGTTTATCTTAGTTGTCTGGCACGTAACCTTTAGTTTATCTCAGTCGTCTTCCTTATAAAGCAGTTATAACCAGGTTATAACCACAATTACACGGTGGTCGTGTCAGCCTTATCTGTTGGCAGCATGTCTGCTTTGGAATGTAAGTGGCCTTGGTATTCAGTGTTTTTTATTTCCAGCGTAAATCTGATTATAAGGAACTAAAACTTTCCAGTAACCAATTTATTCACCACATTCCGATGACATAAGCATGTTTTTTCATAAAGTGCCTTTATGTATAAAAATAGAGGAGCGGTAATAAACAGAATATAAATCATCTTTTGAGCTTTTTTTCTTTTTTCTTTTTTGGTATTTCTACTTTATTTGACAGTGCTAGTAGAGAGAGACAGGAAAGGCTCAATCCCTGAATTGAGCAAATCACTAGTGCTCAAAAAAAAAAAAAAAAAATCAGGAACACAATATACAAGATGAGGCAAGCTCCTTCAAACCAGCCATCGTTACAGTGCGAAACTCTGGACCTCGATATTTTCTTTTCTGCAGTTACACCTTCCAAATGTACGTTTGTGTGTGTATGTGCTCTCTAGGGCTGGGCACTGCCAACAACTTCTCAATACGATACCTATCAGGCCACAATATGACCCGCATCATCAACTGTTTCAGAACAGAGTCTGCTTTTGTGCTGCCCCCTGCTGGTCAGCAGAGCCACTGTCTTCCTCTCAGTGCTGCACTGCTGCCTGTTAGCACTCTAAGACAGAGGAAAAGATTATTAGATGAAGAATGTTTTATTTTGTGTTAACTGTAATTTGTTTATAAAATCAGAATGACAGTGGGAATGTTAAGTGGTCGGTATAAAAAGATGGTCTCTGTTGACATTTTTGCAAATGCAAAAGGAAAGTCAGTACGATAATCGCTTACTGTACTGACGTTGGCCACAGCAAATGGATAATTATTTCTTTATTATTATTTAGTTATCATCATTGTGCCTGAATTTAGGTATCAGGGATGCTGTTGGTAGCTGAGCCTTGACCTTAAAGGTGGTAAGCATGAAACATGGAGCTGGCTCTCACTAGTTTTCCATAGGTAAACATTTGTCATTTGAGCATGGTTAAAACACACATGAAAACATATGGATTCTAGTCTATTTAGACATTTCCATTATTATGCAGTGAACTCAGCTGAAACATGGATCGATCCTAAGCCCTGGAACCCTATCAGTATTGCCTCTGCTGTCCACTTTGTTCAGAGTAGTGCAATATTGCTTGTAGGGTTTCAGTGTTTGGGCTTCTGCTTCTCTGAAGGCTGTTTGGCTGAACATCTTTGTATGTATAATAGACAGTTATACACTCCAGCTGACTAGGTAGTCATTCCTCGTACCGACAAATCTGCATTGAGTAAAATACACACAGAAAGTGTGTGTGTGTGTGTCAGCCTCTGTAGACCGTGCAGCAGCTCGTTGGGCCTCAGGCCTTGAGTAACAGCTTCATGTACTGTTGCAACACAGTCATGTTAAGTCAAATGTACTTAAACGTGTTTTCGCTGCAACTTGCATGTTTGGAATACTTGACACGAGGGGTGTGACCGTGTACACGCTTAAACGTCTACACAAAGTTGTTTGTTTCATTTTGATTTTCCTAAACATTTACAGTTGTAAATGTTTAGGAAAATCAAAATAAAACAAAAACCAAATCTATTTTTTTTTTTTTTTTCAATGAATGCACAAAAACGATCACATTCATAAGAAACTGAAACCTAGGAAATAAAATAACTTTGGTGACTGAGGTATCTTTGAAACACAATTTCTGGTGTTGTTGGTGGTGCTCCTCGATTATCCCAACCCCTTGGGAATGAAGGTATTTTGGATAGCTGAAGTTTCAAATAATGGAAACATACATGAAAACGCACAAAACCTTGCTGGGGATGCATATTCTGCTTAAATACATATTATTGATGTGAAGGCCTGGCAGTAAAACTACAGTTATCCACAAACACTTTGGGACAATGGCAGCACCAAAGAAATCAGTGACTGTGGCTGCGGTGGACGTACACAGGAACAAACTGACCAGTGAATTATAGACTCATTTACCAGAGAACAAGCCGACTTTAAATCAGCACAAACATCAGGCCCTACTAAACAAATCTGTAGGCCTGCCAGTGAAACAGCAGGTGTTTGCAATCAGACTAACAGATTAACCAATGAATAATACACCAATTTACCAGAGAACAGTACTGTAACAACAGAATCAGATCTGTAGGCTACTGTACTTGGAGTGATGGAAACAGACAAAAATAAGACGCAATTTCTTCCTCTTCTGCCTCTTTTGGTTAGTCAGTTTCACTTTCCAAATGTCATATTGGTTTAATAGTAAAGCACTTTAATAAACCAATCAGTTCTTGTCACAGCCAAGTCCATTAGTCTCAAACTGCACAGGAATCTTACTTTTAATATTGTTATAAAAATACCATCAGCGTCACTGATGTATCAAAAGTTGAGAAAATACTATGATGTAGTATCATATGTGGGTGATGAAGGAGAAACCTGGAGTGCCTGAGTGGTGTTTTGAACACCATGCTTGAACATAGGGCAGCTCGTAAGTGTACTTGGTACCAGGTGAAGAGAGAGCTTGAACTGACCACCACCGGGTGAGGGAAACTACCCAACAGACCAGTAAACGTAAACTTGGCTGAACAGTGGAGTTCACGTGGAGGATCATGTCCGGAACGTCTTCAAATCACACTTCCAGAAGAGCTTCTCCTGCATCTCAGGGCACGTTGGAGTTCAAATGGACCCTATCATTTATTTGGCAGCTTTGAGTTGATGGTGGACTCAGTTGAGGGTACTGGCAGACCAGAGGGTCTGCAGCTTCATCTGTCACTGAAGTGAAAACTCAGGAGTGGGAGGAGTTTGGGGAGGACATGGCCTGAAATAGGTTCTGCCAAAAGGTGACTCAGGACGGGCACGCAGGGCTGTTCTCAGCAGAAACGGGGAGGTGCTGACCCTGTCTGGGCATGTATTCGGACGGTGGGAGGAACACTTTGAGGAGCATCTAAACCTGACAGACAGTGGCCCTGTCTCTTTATGGAAGAGACAGGGCCAGAGGTTTTGGGAGGGTGGTCACCCGTGTCCCTGCTGGAAGTCACTTAGGTAGTTGGAATATTCTGCAGCATTGAGGCTCGACTGGATGAGATCTGCTATGAAATGCTAAAGGCTGTGGATGTTGCTGGGCTGTAGTCACTGACACAAATCTTGAGTCCAAACAGGGTTGGAGGTTCCTATTTTAATTTATATGTACACCTGCATAATCAGAGTGAGAGTTGTGTTTGCATCAGGCTGAGCTCATTCCCAGTGAGCGTTGGACTCCACCAAGGCTGTGCCTTGTCAATTTTCATGGCCAGGATTTCGAGGTACAGTCAGGGTTTGGGGGAAGTCCAGCATGGCGGCCTCAGGGTTGCGTCTCTGCTTTGTGCGGATGATGTGATCCTCTTGGCTTCATCGATGTGACTCCCAGCATGCATTGGGACAGTTTGCAGCAGTGTGTGACATGGTCAGTAAGAGGATCAGCACCTCCAAGTCCCAGGCTATGGGTCTCTGTAGGAAAAAGCCCTCCGAGTTGGGAGCGAGTAACTACACCAGCTGGAGGAGGTCAAGCGTCTTGGAGTCTTGATCACTAGTGAGGATAAACAGAGCAGGAGATTGACAGATGAATCAGCGCAGTGGTCACAGTTTTGTGGGAGTTGCACTTTACCATCATGGTGATGAAGGAGTTGAGCCTAAAGGTAGTTTGGGCAACTTGTTAGGATGCTTCCCGTACGACTCCCCTTGGAGGTGTGCTAGGCACTTCTGACTGGGATGAGACATGAGGCAGATCCAGAACACGCTGAGGAGGTCTACATATCCCAGCCGGCCTGGGACCTCAGGAGATCCGCCAGGAGGAGCTGGTGGACCTGCTGGAGTGTCTGGGGATATTGAAAAATATGCTACTAAATGCAGATTTTTGATGATTGTAAGGATTGCATTTTGGTGCCTGTCACAAGCTGAAAGAATGTCATTGAGCAAAATAAACTACTAATTTCTGGGGGGAAAAAAGTGACCTTTGTTTTTATATATATATATATTGATACATTTTTACATTCAGACTAATTTTATAAAAGCCTCAGCAGAACAATAGTATTTTTTTCAAGACACTAAGATGCTTTACATTAAAGACAAAATCCAAAAGCAAAAAAAAAATGATGCAAATAATATTAAAAGAAGATAAAAGAAGAGTTGTTTGGTTTGTGGAATTTACATGATCTAAGTGACTGTCTGTGAGTCCTTCACGTGCAACAGAAGTGCATTCTCCGTTTAAGCAATTCAGTACTAATTATAAAAACCATCAACATCTGTGAGGTTTTGGCAGAAAATCAAACCTAGAAGACAAATGATAAGCAAACATGGACGTTGTGAAGGGTGATGTGGGCTTGGTTTCTTATTTCTTTATAAATGTTATGATAGACAGTGGTGAGCCAGGGAAAAATGCTAAAATGGACAGTAACATGGACCATGACAATGAGATAAGAAGCAAATATGTCAGAGATAAAGATGAGACCGAAATTGGAAGGAAGAGAAAATGTTGGTTCTGTAAGTGGGACAAAAATTTGAAAGTGCAGTCATAGAGCTAAGGGGATCATTTTCTCTATGACTGCAAATTTGTCATTTTCTCGATATTAAAAAAACGTAATATATAACTCAAAACAAAACGTTTGCTGAAATTTTAACTTGAGCAATAAAAGAGTGTTCGACTCTTAAGTCCTGCCCTGATCCACCAAACCACAGAGAAACCTTGCTTTCCAGAATTTCCCTGGTTGGGATCAATAAAGTATATCTGTCTATCTATCTATCTTTCTCACAACATTTAGAAAAAATCCATACCGTATCAGTCCTATGCAACACTACATTAAAAATACATGTAAGAGAACCACAGTGGTTCACAACATTCAAATTGTGAACTTCTCTCATTTACCCTATTATTTAACATAGCAGACAAATGAGCGTGTAAATATGAATATGAAATTTGCAACTGCAATGAACTAAAAAAAAAAAAAAAAAAAAGGTTAGGAGCTGGTGGAAGCTGTGAGTTTGCAGACGTTCAGAGCATTAAGCTGGGTGTTCTTTCAGTTCCAGAAGTCAGAGGCTGACCTGGATTATATCGAGAAAAGGCTGAAGCTGGACTTTGCCAACAACGCCGCAGAGAACGGATCTGCTCCCGAGGTGAGAACCCAACTCTTCTTCTCAGGTCTTTTCTCAGAGCCAAAGCTGTGGTGTGTAGATCAGCTGTGCGAGTGTTGTGTTTTGTCAATCATGATCACTGTTATCTGACATTAACTCCTTGTAAGATTTAGAGCATCATATCAAACTAGATGATGGAAGGAATCCATTGGCCCATGTCATGCCAGGTTGTTGGAAAGTGGGATAAATGTCACTCCAAAGTTCAGCTAAATTTTAGCGAGGAAACATCTGGCATGTCTGTTTCCAGTGGGGTCCCTTGACCTCTGACCTCCAGCTGTGTGAATGAAAATGGGTTCTCTCCCCTTTGCAGACACGCCCACCTTCTGCTAATCCCATGCAGTTTGGGCCCCAAAGCATGCAGTCCACATGTGTTCTTGTGGCCTGTTGTAAAATGGTGTGTGTGTGCAGACTGGGGCCTAAACAGTCTTGGAGCTGCATCAGTTGGCTTTGACTGGAAAGCTGAGACTCTTGTGGATTCAATGAGCCACATTTGATTCATGTGTGATGATGTTGGCCCCCATAGCAGCCATTTCACTGCAGGCAGAGACTTTTGTCAAACTGGACGTCGCTGGAGAAAATGACCCCTAGTGACCTCCAGGAGAATCACAGCCTCATCAAACTTAAAATATATGCAACAAAACCAGTAATGTCGATCATGAAAGTTGGTGGTCCTGCTTTTCTTGTGGTCTGTGTCTGTTGATTATGCTGATATTTCAACAGGAAAATCCGGTGGTGCTGCTGGAGAACCTGATGGCCATCAAGGCTCGGTACACAGCCCTGTGCTCCGAGGTCAAGGAGATAGCAGCGGCACAGAAGGAGTCGGTGGACTCCATCAGACAAAACCTGAATAGCGTGATGCAGCTGATCCAGCAGGTCCAGCAGACCGCTGACGTGGAGGTACACACACACACACACACACACACACACACACACACCGGAGCACTGAAGCTAGTGTAGGAAAAACTCTTCTGTTTTTGAAACAAAGTCTAGATTGTACCACTAACTGAACAAATATTCAACAGTGTGTCTCATCAGTTGTTTTATTTTATATTTATACTAGCTTGCCAGATCTGGAAATGATGGAAAAATTGTACAAAATATCATAGAATTGTTTTTGTTGTAGTTATTTCACCCCGGTCACTGAAGGACCCTATTTAAGTATTAGTAGCAGTTAAATACTTAACTTAAAGGGATGGAAATCTGAATACTTTATTGATCCCTGAGGGGGAATTGGGTAAATCCAGTTATCAGTGATTTACTCATTTGGCATTGTTCTTCAGAGTTCCTAAATGTCAGTAATGGTAATATAATGGAAATGGGTGCGACGAATAAAAACTGGGGTTGTTTCCTGAATGGTTTGCCTCTAATCCCTCCCCAACCAAACACCTAACAATGACAATAATAATGGAAAAAAAAAAATCAAAAATATCAATTTAACCTAAAATCAAAACTGTAATCAAAACAAAGTGAAATTTAGTGTACTGTCTCTTTAAAATATGACCTGGGCTTTTCAAACCAGCCGTTCAACACAAAATGCAGCACGAGGATGATGAGGATGATGAAGCACGAGGCTCCATCGCTCAGCTGCTGACAGTCTCCCTGTAAACGCTGCAGGTCCCACCGCTGAGCGAGCTGGAGCAGCAGGCAGCAGAGCTCCTCGGTGCAGCTGGCAGTCCCAGTACAGCAGAGGTGAGGCAGCACACACACACACACACACTTAACGGTCATACCTTGTTAAATCCAAACGGGACACCTCCACACAGTGCAGGGTTCTTCCAGATGGGATTAGGCCTAGTCTTAGTCTGGAGGCTGGTGCATGCTTAAGGATTTTCTTTCAGATGATGTTTTGTCTTGGCTTTTTTGCTTTATATGATAGTGACAGGAGGGGGGGTGGGGGGTGACCTGCAGCAAAGGGCCTGTCCTGTCCTGGTACACAGCACCTGTTGCCATATCTGTGGCCCTCATGTGGCCCCCCAGGTGATTTTTCAAAATTTGAACAAAAAAGATTGACTCTGACTCATTTAATTTAAAGGTTGCTGCTTTAATTCTGGCCACTAGGGGGAGCCATGTAGCTTGATGGCACTGCCTGCAGGTGTTTATGTACCTATATCTTGTCAGCAGAGGCCAGAGGTCACAGCGCAGGATTTTGTGATGTACAGAGCTGAAGACGACAACATGAGCAAAAGAAAATTTGAACGTGTTTCAACACAAAGGAGTTTAGATTTCAAACACAGACCACAGTGTTTGGTGTGTGTGTGCCGGAGATTAAAGAATTTAACATGAGCCAGGACTAAAACAGCACGCAGAGACACAAACATTAAGAATACACTGGTGCTGCCAGACCTGCCCTCATTAAAGGGCTTTAAAGAAAAGTAAATGAGCAGCAGAGGCTTTAAAAAAAAAAAAAAAAAAACAGAAATGTTCTCTTGATGAATCCCAGCAAGCAGAAGAGACATAGACTGTGGCCCCTCATCATGATTTAAAATATTTTGTGGCCCCTGACTCGGGGTCCATGTGGTCCCTGATTTAGAGAATTATAAAATCACATAAGTGTCTTTTTCTGATCTTTGCTTGTCAAGCAAAGTAAAGTGCTCTCTTAGTGTAACCCTGAGCAGAGCTCCTGAGCTCAAGGCGTCGGGTTTAGCTGCAGTTTCTTCCGTCTGTAAACTCTGAGCTCTCAAATTCTGCCCGAACCCGACCCTACCTGACATTTTCGGGTAGGTTCGGGCTTCGGGTTCTGGTTCTGTGGTGAAGCTGCCTTTCGCCAACTATTATGTCCGTTCTCTCACTGCTACTAGAATTTGACCCATCGGCGCTCCTAAATAATGGCGAATTTGGCAATCCTTTTTTTTTTTTTTTTCATCTCCTTTCTTTTTATTTGGGGCTTTATCGGGCTGTCGGGCTTAAAGTTCGGCTAATTAGTAGGGTAGGGTAGGGCCTTGGGCTGGCCCAGCATGGCCTGGGTAGGGTAGGGTCTTAATTTTCAGGCCCGATGAGAACTCTAACAGTGATGTTTGCTTCCAGGTGGCTCCTCCCACAGCAGCTTCCAGCCAGCAGCCACCACCATGTGAGTCTGAACCGCCTGACACACTCCATCATGGCAGTAATCAGTTTTCAACACATCAGTCAGGTACTGTCAGAACCACGGCCACAGCGCTCCCTCACATGCTGTGTGCAGTGTGGCAAACATAACAGAGTTCATCTGATTCTGATCTGTTAGTCTGGGATTCTGTAGTCGCAGCAGCAGAACATCATTTAGCAGGAAGTGTCATCTAACATTTTTACACCTCAGGGAAAAAAAGGCAGCTTGTGAAACTGCAACACACAAAAATATGATTTGAAATGGCTGAAATTGTGTGGTTATGGTCTATATCACATTTTATTAATCCAGGCAGGAATGCCTCTAAATCTGGAGGTTTCAACTGGTGGCCTGCTGCCCCCTGGTGGTCTGTTAAGGTATTCCCCAACCATGTGCTATTATGATTTTTTGTTACATATTTGTATCTATTATTTTTTGTGAATGATCAAATCATTCAAATATATAAAATTTTGAAAATTCAAGGAGACTTCTCTGGGTGACAGTTACAGGTAGTGACTGTCTGGTCCTTGGTAACCTGGTAGGAGTGTGTGTCCCACACCTGCCTGCACATGCACCTGAAAATATTAACATACCAACCACCAGCTTTTTTATTTCAAAAACAGATTGCTGCAGTTGTTTATGAAAGGTGCTGTAAACATATATGACATACAGTATTTCTGCATCATGCTCATGAGTCACAGTGACACTGAGCTTTTTCCTGTGTTTGTAGCCTGCGCAACTGGTGATTTTGAGGACCTGAGTGAAGCCATGCTGGAAGCAGTTCCTGTCAGTATTCGTGGAGACGTCACGCTGGCAGATCTCAACACCTTCTACAGGCAGCTGCAGCAGCATTTCAGCACCACAAAAAGGTTCAACTCCAAAAGTTCAAAATCCACCATCAAACTCTTAAAGGGATAGTTCACCCATTTCAGAAAAACAAAACAAAGACTATACACACAGCAAAAACTTAACATCAGCTTGTTGTTCCACTCCTGACTTGTGAGGTGAGCTGTGGCTGATTGTTTCTTGTCTCCGTCCTCCCAGCGGCTCGCTCAGCGTGCAGAAGATGAAGCAGCTGAACATGAGCGTCAGTGAGGCCAAGCTGAAGACCCTGCAGCACCTAGCTCTGCTCACGCTGGACAGGAAGGGCTGCGTCCACCTGCCGACGCCGGGACCCTGCTAACGTTTTCTCCTCTGCTGTCACTGCGGTTCGTCAGCGTTCAGTTTGACATCCCAACAGTTTAACCCTTTGAAACCTCAGCAGATTCACTTCACTTCTTTCAAAAACATGAGGGAAAATTGCTGTGAGCAAATGTAACAAGAAATTAACCAAAATACAGCAAGATATTTTTAAAACAAAAAAAGAAAATGACCATAAAGTGACCACAAAAACAAAACAAACTTAAAATAGAATTACTGACAAATTCCCCCCCAAATAAAGACATTCAGTGAATTTTGTCAGGAGGGTAAAATAAAAGGCTGACCAGAGGTTTGAAAGGATTAAACTGAAACACTGAACGTCCAGCAGAACAAGGAAATGTGCCGTGTGTGTCGGCCTGTCAGTGAAGCTGTGTGGTGATGATGCTGATGGACACAAACTGTTCACGTTTACCAAAAACTGGTAAAACTGAACTTTTACCTGCTCAGCCGTGTGAGCAGAGCAGCAGGACTCTGAGCCACAAGGCACACAGAACAGTGCAGGAATCAAACCATCAAGATTTATTTCTGTGTTGAACTTGGTGAATTTTCAGAAAATGACGTTTTATGAACACTACATGGTTGAAAATACACAACCATGTCAAGTTAATAACATTTTGACATTCTGAATATTTTTTCTTGGCCCAGTGACTCCCAGTTAACCCTTTAAAACCTGAGAAAATTCATGGGAGAAAAGGACTAAAACACCAGCAAGAAAATAGTCATCAGATACTTAAAATAAATCCACAAACTGACTAGACAATTACCTAAGATAATTACCACATATTTCTTTATGATCATATTTTAAAAATATCAGAAATATCAAAATGGCCCAAATAAAAAGAATACCAATAAATAAAGAAAACAACATCAAGAGACCAAAGCCCGCTGTGGGCCTCAGAGTGACACGAGCCCCATAGCTGGGAGGACCTTATTCATGTTGGTTTGGACAGTTCATGAGCCAAATATTCAGTTATCATTTTTTTAGCGGCCATAAACAAATCAGATAGAAGAATGTAGTCAATATCTCTCTCAAATGTTGACCTAAAGATCCTGTCAAAGATCCTGGCCCAACGACTACGAGGCCTACCAAATATAATATTGACGGATCAAACAGGTTTCATGCTTGGAAGACACTCATTTCATAACATGAGGAGACTCTTAAACATCATTAGCTCTCCTAGTTCGAACACTCCAGAGGTGATTATCCAGGGTATATGCAGGCATCTTGAAGTTAATTTTAATACCTTTTTAAGACTTTTTCAAAACCCTTTCAATATTTTTTAATACTTCACCATACTTCACAGAGTACTTTTTACCACGGATCTTTTGTAGCACAGAGGAGATATGTTGCTCAAACACTCGGTATGTAGTGTTAGTGTATGTTTATGGGTTGTAGAACATAATAAATAATCTTGAAGGAGTAGATGCTAAATTATTATTTGTTTTAAAAATGTATATTAATTATCAAATGGACCTAACAATTCAACTACGATGAGCAGTAGTATGCCTGTGTGAATGAGCAGTAGTATGCCTGTGTGAATGAGCAGTAGTATGCCTGTGATAACATAGATTGAAAAATAAGCCAAAGTGATACCGCTTCTCTGAATAGACAAACTAAGCCAGTGTGCCGCTGTTAGCCAGTGAAAATAGAGCGGAGTGGGAACTCTTCACTTTGTTAAACAATCTATGTCAGTGCGCTGCTGTAGCCTGGAAAGTTTCTTTGCCTTTTGGACTCGTACAGTGCCGGTGCAGTTGTTGTAATGTTTTTTCTTGGTGGTGCAGGTGAAACGACCGGAGTGGTTGTGCCACCCAGATTTGCTTCCCTCCATGTAATACCCCCCAGACAGACATTCGTATGCCACACAAAACAGCATTTAATTCAAATTATGTCAATTAATGCGTTAAAAATAGATTCCTTTTTATTTGGCTAATTCCGCGATTCCGTCCGCGTTTCAGCCCTAGTTAAGTTGAACGCATGGATTCATGTAACATTTCAGTGCGTTCGTAATATGCACTGAGAGCGCCAGAGCGTACTTTGTGCTTCTGAATTTCCACCCGCCCGCTTGCTCTGGCGCTCTCAGAGACAATTTACGAACGCACCCACAATAGCCTAGTTTTTAATGTACCTGTTCATCTTTGTTTTTTTTTTTTTTTAATAAAAATGAATAAATTCACACACTTTTACAATGTTTTTGGGACTCAAACTCTTGGACAGCTAATTCAGAAAAAATACTTTAAAAATTTAAGACTTCATAAAGTTGTGACAAGACTTTAATACTTTTTAAGGGTCTTAATTTTCCCAAAATTGATTTATTACCTTTTAATACTTTTTAAGACCCTGCGGATACCCTATTATCTCACTGGATGCGGAGAAGGCCTTCGACAGGGTGGAGTGGGGCTTCCTTTGTTTTTTGTTCTGCAGAAATTTGGTTTCAATCCAGAATTTATATCTTGGATAAGATTACTTTACGCTAGTCCAGTTGCCTCAGTCCACACAAATGGACTCCAGTCTGCCTCATTTCCCCTTTATCGTGGCACCAGACAGGGCTGCCATCTTTCCCCCCTCCTATTTGCCATAGCTATTGAGCCTCTAGCCATCTGGCTACGCCAGGAGGGTGGGTTTGAGGGCATTACCAGAGCTGGGAAAGTTAATTAATTATCGTTGTAAGCCGACAATCTCCTTTTATACATGTCCAATCCAGCTGCCTCTTTCCCTGTGGTTCTAAGTATTTTTGACAAATTTGGGTCCTATTCAGGCTATAAACTTAACCTCCATAAGAGCAAACTTCTTCCCATCAATTCTCTGGCCAAAAATATACCCCCATCTTTTTTCCCTTTCAAATATGCTACAGACAGATTAAAATACCTGGGGGTATATATTACAACTCTTCAATCAATCAACTCTTCTCCAAAAATTTCTCTCATCTCCTTGAGAGGTGTAAACGAGACTTTGATAGATGGTCTGATCTTCCACTATCCCTAGTAGGGCGTGTTAGTTTAGTTAAAATGGTTGTTTTACCCAAGTTTCTATATCTTTTTTCACATATCCCTGTCCTTATTAAAAAGTCTTTTTTTTTTTTAGATGGCTTGATCAATTAATAAGCTCCCTCCTCTGGTGCAATAAAAACCTGCGCATCAGAAAATCTGTGCTACAGCTCCCAAGAGCTCTTGGTGGCTTAGCATTGCCCAATTTCTTACATTATTACTGGTCCTGTAACATTCATAAACTTTTGTACAGGATTAACGACACAGCAGACAGAGCATCCTGTATAGGTGGATATGGAATTTGTGTCCTCTAAACTCTTTCTTTCATCCCTGGTCTGCTCCCAGCCCAACTTTACCTCAAACTATGGTAGCTAACTCTATTAAAATTTGGATTCAAATTAGGAAAGGCCTGGGCCTCCATAGGGCCTCAGATGTTTCCCCCACCGTAAACAATAACTTATTTCTGCCCTCTTGCACTGATTTGACTTTTCGGACTTGGCTTAACAAAGGAATAACTACATTTTAGGACCTTTACAATCAAGGGCCTTTTATATCCTTTTCTGAGCTTTCACAGAAATTTGACTCCCACTCCCACTTATTTCGTTTTTTTCAGATGAGGCATTTAATTCAGAATCAGAACCCCAAATTCCCTAGTCGACCCCCAGAAACTCTGGTTAATTTGTTATTGGCTCTCGATCCTGAACAAAAGCACCTAATTTCTTGCATTTACAGCCTTATCAATTCTACAATTGACACCTCTGCATCCGGTCCCAAGGACTCTTGGGAGCAAGAGCTTGGAACCACACTGCCTGATGATTACTGGCAATGAGTTTTACGGTTAGCTCATTCCTCTTCAATCTGTGCGAGGCATGGCCTCTTACAATGTAAAGTAGTACACAAAACTCACTACACCAATCAGAGACTGTCTCGGATTTATCCCAATGTAACTGACTCATGTAATAGGTGCAAACAGTCTCCAGCCAACCATTCCCATATGTTTTGGTTCTATCCCAGGCTCACCACATTCTGGTCTGAAATCTTTAAAACTCTTAGTACAGCATATAACACTACTATCTCTCCTGATTCTCTCTTGGCTTTGTTTGGTACCCCCCTGCAGCCTTTTACTTCCAAAATCACAGACTGTTCTTGCCTTTACCACCCTGTTGGCCAGGCGACTCATACTCCTTAACTGGAAAATTCCTCAACCTCCATCTCACACCAGGTGGGTGAAAGAGGTGTTACTTTCCATCAGACTTGAAAAGCTTAGATTTTCCCTATATATACTACTAATACTAATACTATACTACTATACTATATTGAATCTTTGACATCTCTGCCTGTGACGAATGACCCCCCCCCCCCCTTTTTTTCTTGCTTGCTTGTTTGTCTGATTTATTTTATATTACCTTATTTATTTATTATTTTCATTGTTGTTTTTCAACATTATTATTTCATTTAATTATTCATTCCAGTGTTTTCCTTGTTTGTGTATTGTACGGATCATGTATGGGGTGGGATTGCGGGAGGGATTAAAAGGGGAAAAAATGAAAGAATGGAAGTCCCCTTGTCACATTGCCCTGTCATGTTGTTACCAACATGACAGCGCAATGTGTAAATTTCTTCCAATAAAGAAAGTTGATAAAAAAAAGAAATATTATTTTAACAAGCAGGGAGCTGGAACACAAATCACAACGTTGAGCATCAATCTGAGCTGTTCAGGTTCACGACGCACCTCGCAGCTTCCAGGACATTCCGAGCCAACAGCTGGAGGAAAAAAATATTCCCAGGCTCAACAGCTCTCAGTGTGATACCCAGTTAATCTGATGGTAATATCCAATTAGAGTTCATATCCAGAACACAACAGTTATAACAATATGAAATGCTAATGTGGCTAAATGGAACTGCAGCAAAGAACAGAACAAGTTTTCAATTTCATGCTGTAGCACCGCAACATAAGGCAGGATAGAGTTTGTTTTATTTATTTTTCCTCATGTACAAAAAAAAAAAAAAAAAACAACCTCCTGTTAGAAAAATGTAAACTCTATAATCCCATCCTGTATAATAATGACCTAATGAACCTGCTGTGGAGTGTCTGTCAAAGTGTTTTGTTTTTTGTTGATCAGCTGATTTGTCAAATTGGTACAGCTGATTTAAGAGGCACGGAAGTGTCTGGCACAAAGCGCGCGCCCTGGGAGTCAACGAGAGACCAGAGGGCTGTACTATGAAGGAGGCTCAACATACCCAGGCTTTGTGTTCACTGTCAGGCTCAACAAAACCTAAAGCTCCAGTCAAAGTTAAGTGGTATCACGACGGTGGTTATCATCAAGGTTTGTTAAGTCCGGCTGTCAGCTTTGTGCTCTGTGCGCATTCACAGAAAAGGGGGCGTTTTGGCGTCATGTGATTCTGCTTCCACGAAAAATGGACCGTTCACGGGCTGCTTCACGCAAGAGGAGCAGCTTGTCCTCATGGAAAGCTATGAAAAATTTAAAAATAAAATTAACGCTAAGAGCAACACTGTGGCCGCAAATGAGGCGAGAGAGGAGAGCTGGCAATTAATTTCAAAGGAAGCGTAAAGGTTGGGGACTCTGTCACTGTTATAGCCGTTTTAAATAATTGCTGCAATTCATTCAGTATTATGAATTTTAGTTTAGAAATATGTAACTTCAGTAGCTTTATGGGAGTGTTGCCTAGGAATTGGAGGTAAAGCCTGAGGTTAAGTCAGGTGACTGAAGGTGTGTGTGGGTGAGTCTAGCAGTGTTGGACGGAGCAGGCGGTGGTTACATGACAATTTTGACCTCTATTTACGCTGCTTAGAACTACTTCTCAGTAGTTTCAGATAATTGTTCGTTACATTTGAAGTTTAACTAGAATTATGGAGCCATTTCTGTTGATGTTTGTTTGCTCCTTTTTTGTTAAATCTTTTTTTCTAAATGGGAATAAGTGGCGTTTGGAGTGCGTTTGAATCACCACGGGCTGCTCCCGTCCAATCATCACCTTCGGATGCCGTGACAGTCACCGTTATAATATAAGGGGTTTCCTTTAAAAAAGTAGTCTACTCTAACAAAGTCTGTGATACAACGGAATATTTCTAACAAACGTGAAGTCTGTGCACCACTAATAGTATACCTGCATTGTGTGTGTCACCATTCACCGGACAAAAATTACGACTTTGTGATTTCACCTGAGTGAGATAGCGCTGCTTTTATAGCCGGGGTTAAATTAAATTTAATTTATTTTTAAGCTCATAACCTGGTCCCAACCAGGTTATGAGCTAAGCATAAGTTACCATGGTGATCTAGCCGGGTTAAAAGAGAGCCACCATCGTGATACAGGAAAGCCTGGCTTTAGACTCAACATACCTCGCTAACCCACTAAACCTGCTTCGTAGTACACCCCTCTGGTGGATATAGGAATAAAAGTGCTGATTTATTTTCACGTGAAATCAACTTACAGTCACCGGAGTACTGGATATTGTGCTGGGGAGCAAACGAGTCCGACCGACCGGTGAGAAAGTTCTAATTTATTCATTTTTTTCCTTTTTTCTGAATTGTTGGAATGGAGACATCCGTTTAAAGACTGTATTTTGGACAGTTATTGTTTTCTATACCGGACTCATTGGTGAAGAGGGGAAGCGGGCATCAATTGTCGTTTTGTTTGGTTTGGAACGAGGTTTTCTTTCCGTGTGATTATACACGGGTGATGGACAATGAAATGCGGCTGGTGTTTCACTGACGGACCTTGAGCTTTACCTGTTATGTATCATTCTTACCTGTCGTGTTAAAGTTTATGTTTTGGGGTTTTTATTTATTTATTTATTGGAAAACATACAAGCATAGTGAACGCAATTCTGTTTCTGTTATTTTTCACTCAGTACAGTACAGTGCAATACAATTAGGATCAAACATATATCAATTCATTTGTTAATAAGAATAATCACGTGTTTTTTTTTGTAATTATCCCTATACCTTTAGGTTGGTTGTTACAATGCATCATTTTTCTTTCATCACTCTGCTGGTTCACGCTGAGGCTCCTCAAATCCAGTTCTGCAATCACACACACACACACACACACAGAGAGGTTAAAGTATGTTCCTGAAGGAGCCTCTGTTATTCCTCTGGCTTTTCTAGAGATGCAGCTCTAGTGACATTTGGTGGTTTAAGTTGGTTAATACTTATTTTTCAAGAAAGTTATTTAGAACTCAATTTTTTGTATATCCACAGAGAAGACAAAATCATCTGTGTCCAGGCCACCAAGCCAACCCTCTACTCCTGTTCATGAAAGCTGACTGGCAAACTGATGGCGCCTCTCCTGTGACAAAAACATCCAGGGCACGAGTCAGTGAAAGGCTCGGTGCCGGGCCGGGACAGCGAGTGTTTGGCAACACTGTGCCAAAATGAGCCTGGTGGGACTGAGAGATCTGACCAGCGAGGGGCAAACTGCTGGGACTGACCCCTCAGTTATCTTCTGTGTTTTAAAGAGAATGCACTGCTGAGGTGCACTGTTATTTTTATGAGTGATGGAAAGAAAGAGAATGTACATAAAGTAATGCTGCAAGCCCTTTTCTTGTCCCTTTCTTCTGTTAATGAGTAAATTAATTAATAATCATCAAGTTCCTCATCTAGTCTGTCTATGATGTGCTCCCTACTCCATCAAACCTCTTCTGCTGGGGCAAAGCGGAGTCACCTGCTTGTGGCCTGTGCTCTGGGATTGGGACTCTACAGCACATCCCGAGCAGCTGCTCAAAGGCCCTGGGAGGAGGCCACTATAGACTGCTGCAGGAATGGGAGGAGGACATGGTCCCTCTGCAAAGCATACCATCTCTTGGGCATAGCAGGTGTCCAGAGGCGACAAGCCATCAAGAAGCACAGAGGCTGCAGAGAGGGCTTCCAGATGGCTGTGAGCCGTGGACAAATGCTGCTCAGACACAAGTCGAGGTCTGATCAGCCTCGGCTGGGTCACCCGGGTGAAGGTGTCTGATGTTTCGAGACCCGAAGCACCTGATCACCCTTTTTTTATGGACAAAATCTTGTTTGAATAAATTGCTGGCCAGTGGCTTTGTTATGGGCTGGCTGCGGTACCGGTCGGAGTCAGGCGGGCCGGCCGCGGTAACGGTCGGCGTCAGGCGGGTCGGCCGCGGCACCAGTCGGAGTCAGGCGGGTCGGCTGCAGCACTGGCCGCTCACCTGTCAGATCAGGCAGACGTGACCGAATCGGCCGCGGCACCGGTCGGAGTCAGGCGGGTCGGCCACGGTACCGGCCGCTCACCTGTCAGATCCGGCAGACGTGACCGGGTGGGCGCGGTACCGGCCCGCCTGACTCCGACCGGTGCTGCGGCCGACCCGCCTGATGCCATCATCATCATCATCTTCACAGATGCTCTGCTATCTGCGCTTAGTGGTCACATTTCCATTTCCATTTGTAAGAAAAATGTAAACTAGGCTACAAAACAGAAAAACCCAACAAAAAACTCAGCAAGCAAATCAATTTCTTCCATAATCTCTCCAGAAACTAACGTTTGTAAATAATAGCCTATTGGCTGATGGTTTAATGGTTGACACTTGTCACTTGTCAGTTTGTAGCAGCCTGGTTAACTGACATTCTAATGGACCAATCACGAAGGAGATCTTATTTAGGCCCGCCTCCGCGGCCCCGTTCTAACCGGGCCAGCACCAGATGTCAAACCGGGCTGAAATCTTTCACGGTTGGTTCCCGGAACCAAGCGGGCTGGTGTAGTGGGAATGAATGCGGAACCGTGAATTTCACGGCACGGCGCGGCACGGCACGACAGTGGAAAAACGCTATGAGTGCATCGATCGATGTTTGTTCCAAGAAGAAATTTCAGAGATTACAATGTCATGCATGTTTTTCCTTTTGCTCTAAATAGAATGTCGTATTTGCTATTCTGTCGTTTCTGAGTTCATTCTCATGTTATTTTGCTTTGCACTGTTCCACCTCATGACCTGTTAGTCCTCAAACTACAGTGTGCTCTGTGGAGAGACCATATGAATCAACATCAGCTTACACAGAGCAGCGGTTTTCCTCTCCCCCCCTCACTGTTTGTTGTCGACATTTAAACTCACTGAAGTCACTCCATCAACACAAACCTTCCTCATGTTCAGTGGAAATCCAGCACATCAGTGACAGCACAAAATTTGGTCCATATGCTGAAGGCACAAGTGTAGAGGCCATTTCACCAAATCCTATATCACCTTGGTGCCATTGCTACGTACAGCTTATGAGTGTGGCTTTGGAAAAATACCAAATGCTTTCATTTTAACTTAAAATCTTACAGTTTGTTGCTTTAAGTGCATGGTAACCCTGTGGCTGTAAACTCACAGTATGTTCAATTTTCTTGACTTTACAATAAACTTTCACAAACAATGAAATGAAACCTTATTTCAGTAAGACTTTTAGAGTTTTTAGAGTTTTTACACAGACCCTGCTGGTTAAAAAAATATCTAGACCACAGGCAGCAAATCTGAGTTAGATGGGTAACCCAAAGGCTGACACTTACCTTTAAAAGTTAAGAGAAAAAAAAAAAAGGATGACAGACTCAAAATGGTCATTTGCACTTTACAAAAGGTATGATATGACTAGTAAGCAGCAGTGTACCTGTGTGGCTGGCCGAGGTTCTTCTGAGCCGCCTCCAGCTTCTCTGTCAGGATAAAACATGGCAGCACGTCAGTTCAGGGTTTTCCTGGACTTCATTTAATAAGCAACATCAATCTTTTTTTTTTGTATTTCCTTCATACAAACATTTACACATGAAAACTGGGATATATCAATGTCTGTGTGATGAAACTTACACATTGATAAATGAGGCCAACAGATTCAGATTCCGAAAAATAGTGATAAATTGACATTTACAAACATTGAAATATTTGTACGTTTTTATGTGTTTCCACGTGTGTACGAACCAAAAACCTCTGCCGTATTTGTGCAGCATCGGAAGCCGTGGCATATCCTTCGTACTTGTGTATGTTGATAAATGCCAGTCACTTGTAAACTGGACGTGTGTTAATGCACCTTCAGTTATACATTTCAATATGAATGAATGACACACGCAGAGAGCATAACTCCACCAGCGCTGTGCAGTTGTAAAGATCTGCCAACACATTACTGACCTTTTCATGCTTTTATTTGAAGGTAATATTTTTTGTTTAATAAATTTCAACATTAAACGGTTGCACACTTTGAATTTTAGGTGAATTTTCAAGACCAGAAGAGGACAGGACGTCCACAGAACAACCACTTCCAAACCTGATGAGTGTGTGGCTGTGGGTCTTGTTGAGGTGTGTGTGTGTGTGTGTGTGTGTTTCTGGGATAACTCCACAGGGAGAAATGTGACTTAATGTGGATTATCACCGACACACAGGACCATGACCACCCATCCCGCTTGAAATGATAAATGTCTTCATCTTGCTGTGTGACCCAAAAGAATAGCCTATTAATAATCTACACTAGCAGCCTGGTTTCCATGGATCCAAATGTAATTCAACGGGTTCTGGCCGTATCTTTGTCAAAAATTATTTTCTGCAGTCAGTGCTCGTCCCACCTCTGGGCCCCTCTGCGTTCAGAGACGGTGATTCACGGGGGCTGGACTGTGTATGACTCCGTCCACTCCTTGTTTGTGGCTTTTTGTGTGTAAATAAACTTACAAAGTCCTTTACCTGATCGGCTGACATTTCAGCATTTCAGGAAAGAATGGTAAAATTAGTTAAATGTCTTAATTGAAAAAAAGGAAACACCACTCTCGATAAATAATAGCTCTGATGTTTATGATTGCTTTCAGCTTGTCATAAGTTTCCTTCACACATCCTAACGAGTCCAGAAAAGCTCCAGCAATGTTTGCTGAATCTCAGTTTTTATGGTTTAATCATCAGTACAAAGGAAATAGAGAAAAAAAATCGTATGTTTCTAATGTTGCTTGATAGATGAGGGCTGTGTGCATAATGATTAGTAACACCTTACCGGCTTGGTGGCTGCTGGCGGGCAGGGGCGGTGCCTGATCCTTATGTTCGTCCCTGTCTGCGTGGTCGCCTCCTGGGTTTCCTGCGTCCTCACCGGCCTGGCCTTCATACACACAGGCCCTGGCCGACACAGGCAAACATATTCTGACATACATTCAATGTAAACAACAGAGCATTACTTTTACATCAACGCTTTTGTACAGTTAAGCACAGACGTGAAAATCAAATAGCAGATGGAGAAGGTGTTTGTACTGAAACAAATGGGACAATCTTTTGACTTATTGGCATCTTTATGGCCCTTTGGCACTACAGCAAAAAAAAAAAAGAGAGATAAATGATCAAATTGTTATTGGATGTAATTTATCAACAAAAGACTGACTACAGTGACTAATAGAGTAATAGACCAGTTGTCTTCTGAACTAACACAGAGTCCAGAAGACAACTGGTTTGATTCCCTGCTCAGGCAAGTAAAATCCAAGGTAAATTCTGCAGATTTATTTTTGTTTTTCTCCACTTGATTCAGTGTTTACAGCTGTTGAATGCTCACTGTTTATATAAACTATACAAAATAAAAATATAACTACTGCAAATCCCAGTGAAAAATGGTCTAAATGTGAACGTTCAATCAACATCTACAAATAGCCGAAGACTATTTTATGTGATACAGTAATACACTGTTAATGTGTGTTATGATAAAATGCTCACCGTGTTGCAGCCGGCCTGCCTGGCCCCGGGCTCCTGCTGCTTCTCTCCACCATGATGCCCTGCAGTACCTCGTCCAGCGTGGAGTGGGCTCTGAGGGGCCGGACACAGACGGACAATACTCATATTTACATTTAAATTTATTTACATGCTGCAACTAGTCAGGATGTAGTGCGCACGCGCGCGCGCGCACTACATATATCTCAGCTCCTCTCTTTTGGCAACAATCTCCTCCTCAATGCTCTTGAGCTCAGTGTCTTTGTCCTTGCTGGCCCTCCTCAGAACAGGTTTTCGACTTATAGGACTGGTGTTTTGTAACAGTATGAAGGATCCAGAGCACCTCCGCTCTCAGTGTCGGCTCTGATCCGAAAAATGCCCGAAGATCTGCTGACCCGCTGCTCGGTTTGCCTCGAGGCACTGTGGCCGCTGCGGTGGTTCCGGGGGGGAGCTGGAGCTGGTTCCAGGGCGGCCACCGGAGTAGAACTGGGTGATGGCGGGAGTTTGGCGGAGACCCTTAATGGCGGTGACATGTTTCTCACTTTTAGCGTGCGATTCCAGCGCCCGTATCCCCAATGTTCCCAGTTGTAATAGTTTTTTTTTACACACGCTGCAGAACGCCTCACGGTCACGTTCTGAAACCTGTGTCAACCACGGTTTGAATTCGTCCTTTTCCAGCCAGGCCTTGCTGAACTTACATTTCCCCATCGCTGCAACATTCGACGTCTTTTTCCCTCGTTTATATTTCTTCTTCTGTTTCCGAAAATGTCGAAAGGGACTCACTAATAATGCGATAGCTCATTGGATGCATGAATAAATTGCATCAAATGAGTGATCGCGTTAAATGGGTCCTCCATGAGTGTTCATTCAACCTTTATTTATTCTCGAATGGACATTGAGGTTACCCTCATTTTCGATGCCGTCGAGTTTACAAGCGCATTAAAGTAACGCGTTAGTAACACGATAGCACATTGATCCAATGAGCTATCGCGTTACTATCGTTGTAGTCATAATATAGTCACAGATATATATCTATGAATATAGTAATGAATTGTTTCGCGAGCGTTTCATTTAGCATTTGCGGTAGCTTTACCAATTTATGAAAATTAAGACCTGTTTAAAATTATTTAAGATGTAAATTCAGTGATTTAAGTCTTTTTAAGGCCTTAAAATTTGATTTTCTAATTTAAGACTTTTTTAGACTTTTTAAGACCCCGTGGAAACCCTGTAAGTACATACATTGTGTTGCAGCTTAGAGTTTTTTTTTTTTTTTTTTTTTAAACTATGGATCATGTACCATCATAGACCACTTCTTCAGGTAATGTGCCCCCCCTCCATTTGGATAAAATCAGGTTTTTTTAACTTGCTCTTTTAAAATAGAAAAAATTAAAAATGGGCCAGTCCAACTGGTCAGTTTTAGTTTAACACTGCCTGTCTCAAGCACGCTCTGTGGTTAACATAATTACAGCCTCTACAACCTACCTGTCTGACACGTCCAATAAAGTGGAATCTTCTATGGCTCCTGAAGCCCACGCAGGGTCTGTATCCTCCACTGAGTCTGGATCAAGATTCCCTTAGAGGATAGATCGATTCATGATATTCATTCATTGTGGATACACATTAGTCACCACAACAATACCTACTCTTCTCTATAAAAACAAAATGTCAGATTGCATATTTGTTGCACTGTCAAGTTCTCTGCCTGCCTACAACTGTTGTCAACAAAGTTCCTCACCATCGTCCAGTTTTGCAACCATTTCCTTCACATCCTCTTCCTCCTCTACCTCTGACGTAAGTTCTGAAAAAAAAAAAAAAAAAAAGTCAAATATTTAACTCCAAAAAATCACCATAGCAGATTTACTTGCATTTGGTTATGTTGTTGCTCACAATTCTTTGAGAAGTGTAACTGATTTTGGTCAGTGCCTCACCACTGTGCAGGCAGAAGGGCCACTCCTCTGTGTTGGCGTCCTCACTTTGCTGCCTCCACTCCAGTCCAAGGCACTTTCCTCCCTCCTCCTCTATGCTTCTCACCCCTTCACTGCTCTCCTCCAATCTTTTTAGACCTTCTTCAATCTCCTCAAGCTCCTCTGATGACTGTTGCTCAAACCCTCCCTCCTCCTCTATGCTTCTCACCCCTTCACTGCTCTCCTCCAATCTTTTTAGACCTTCTTCAATCTCCTCAAGCTCCTCTGACGACTGTTGCTCGAACCCTCCCTCCTCCTGAATCTCCTCTTTCTGCTCTTCGTCCAGCTGTGCTCCTTCTTCATCTCTGTCTTCACTGGAGGTATCTACAGTGTCTGTGGGCACTCCATCCATCTGGCTGGCTGTGCTGAAGTCCTGGAGACTGCTGGGAAAGTTTGCCCTCATGGATGGAGGCTGGAGAGTGTCAGACATTGAGGAATTGGTTCAAAGTTATGCACAATTACAAGATACAAGATAGCAAATGCTCCCATCTGCCTTCTACAGTCCTTCTACATATGAGAATGAATTTGAGTCCCACAACACCCACTGAATGTTGTGACATTTGTTTCATACCTCCATCTGCGGGAAAAAAAACGGTCATTTTAAATCGAAGGAAATAACTGGAGGTAAATTACAAAAGATTCATAATCAATGGCAATAACTGTATAGTGAAGCCAACATTTGTCCTCTTGAAAAGGTGTTTTAGATGTTTCAACAAGTCACGTGGGACATCACAATACAGAACTCAGATAGCCAGTGTGTTCCTCATGGAATGCTGTGTTTTGCACAATATGAACACTGTAGGATATCAATATGACGTTTTAGAGGAAACATTACAAAGAATAAAGCAGAGAGAGGCTGAACTGAATGTGGTGATGATAGAGCACTCCAACACGAGCAGAGGGACCGGCTGGCAGAGGGGCTGTAGCCATGGATTGCATTTTCGTTTTTGCATTAGTTACTTAATATTAGAAAAATCTGACGATGAACTGCATGTGTGCTTTATTCATTTCTTCATCTGATATAATGAATTCTGTAAAGATAACAGTTCATTTCCAAAACCCTCCAACATATTCCACTACACCCAGTCCCTTTACACTTAGCGCATGTGGACAAGGCTGTGCTCAGATGAATGACAATAGCCAGTGAGTTTGGATACACCCTCAGTGACGATGCACCAGGACACAGAGCTTTGCACTGGTTGGTGTGAGTGCAGAGTTCAAATGGGCCCCATGTGTCCTTGGTTGATAGATGTAGCCTAACCTTTTGCACTTTGCACAAGCTTTGTAGACCGATCTGCACTAATTACAGTATTTGTATGGACTGGCTGCTCTCTGGAATTATACTACTGAAGCAGAAGGAAAGAGGTGCACATGGAGATCTCTTAACGTTACACTAAGAAAGTAAAAGTCACCTGTAGTCATTCACTGACAAATTATTCTGCATGGCCCATGAATCCCAAGTGAATTTCTAATTTGGCTCACTTGCTGATGAAGCTGAATAGCCCTGCTTTCCCTGTAAAGTCCCCTCTAAAGCTGGTGGAAAAGTGACATCACAATCACCGGATGTAATTCAGGAAAACCAAACTCTGGTCAGCTTCTAGTGAATCAAATAAGTGACTGTAAAGTGGTGTTGGTCTTACTGAGCTGTCTCTTGGATCATCTCTAGCTGTGGTGAAACTCCCAGTGTTATGATCTGTGGAGCTGAAGTGGCTGGAATCCAAGAGGATGCTGTTAAGAATCCCTCCCATCACACGCAGGCGGAGCTCTGCAAACCAACACACATCACAAACCCAGAAATAATGAGGCCACAGAAGGAGTCATAGGTCATCCTGGAGCTAAGCATTTTGAATATGAAAATCATGAGTTAACAATCAGTACGTTTACATGCACACAAGAAATCTGATTATTGTGAGAGAGCAGGAAATCTGGTGATGTCTGAGCTTGCACAGCTGCTGAGAGGCAGATGTGTTTTTTCTTTCCTTATATTTTCATCAAACATAATCTTGACAAAGTTATTAAGCATTCCGCAACAACCATGTAGAGCATGTAATGTAACTCTCTAGGGCATTGTACAGAGTGTCTTTTTTTTATCATCTATTTCATCATCTAAAAGGCTAAACGGCACAATAATCATGTTTCTTCAGGAAAAATCTTGCTGTCTTACACCAATATCTCTTAATTCTTTACCCCAGGTATGGAAACTCTTTTCTACATGGCACTTGAGAAATCAGATAACTGCTACAGGAGGGCCAATAACCTGATCACTAAGCTGCATGTAAACACAGTTAAGTGTCTGCAAGCTAGAGTCTTATAAAATGGTCTAATGGCTGCCCATACCATTACACCATCACCACCATGTGCTACACTTGATAACAGGCATTTTATCTTTTTGGATCCTTTAAACATGTGCGTTTCCGGGTGTTTCAGCGTGGACAGTAAGCTTTTGATTACTTTTCGCTTCTGAAACGGTGTGAAAATGCTAGTGCAGTGTAGTTCCTCAGTGTGTAATGACATGGCCTTAAGAGTGTATGTACATGATCGGCTACCTGGGCTTCGTGGGGTGCTGTTGCATGGTGGGAGTGGTCTCTGGAGAGGGCTGGGATAGAGTTTCTGCTGATGCTGGGTTGGAGAGCACGTAATGCTGGAGAGCTCGACCAGCTCAGCCGAGTCTGCCAGACTACTGGAGCCACAGAGGAACAAAAAAACAAATGTACACACAAGCATACCTTCTCTGCTGGGTCAAATGACAAAATATAATAGCACCACATTTTTCTTATTTCAGTTTTCTAACAATTACACACTACAGCTTAACCTTGTTATCCAAAACCCTCAGGAATGTAGGTAGTTTAGAAAGCTGAAACTTCAGATAATGGAAACATTCATAAAAATGCACCAAATCTTTTGTAGGATGAATATTCTAGTTAATTAAATATATTATTCCATGTATTATCATCTTTCTTAGATGCTCCTCTTTCTATTAAACTGAAACAGAGATGCTGTATTGAGGTGATGAATTGTACTGCACAGCACACGCCACCAGAGGGGAGCCTCTACTAACGGAACAGGCTGAGGTGAGAAAGAGCCGCTCTAAGGATTTTTTCACAATGATTTGCAATTGTCAATTATTGATTTCATGCTGAACTGGAAGGATGGGACCACTCATCCAATATATGAATTAAGCTTCATGTATCATGTGAGATCAACAGTGCACTGATCATGCGATTAACATGTTGTGTTATGAACTGTGCAGTGTTTTATTGCCACCATGTGTATTTCATAGAACAAGACGGCAGGTATGCAGTTTTACACATTATTTTAAAGAAATAATCCTTTCTGTTAGAAATATCTGATTACACTGAACATTCACTGCATACAACACTCCCTGCTAATAATGAAACGCATCATCTCACTCAGACAAGATGGGCGCATTTGTGTGCTTACAGGTTTGTGGCGAGTGGAGGTTGGGCTTGTGCACCAGTGACAGGCTTAGCTGTTTCCCCAGAGTCCTTCTGAACAGTCTCATATTCTGAGGATAGAGTGAGAGAGACAAACAAAGACAGATTCAAAGAGAGAAACTGACTTCCTGTGAATACAAATCACTTCACAAATTTCGACATACATTTTCATACTGAATGATACAGTTCAGTTAAGCTGACATCTTTATTCTTTCCTCGCCTCTGACAGTTTAGTAGGATATGAGAAACACTTATTGATGGATCTGACCAATTATTAAGGAAAACAAACAGGCAAAACAATAAACAGATATTAAAGCTAAAACTTTGCGCAAAGTCCTTGCTGACAAGTGGAGTGCAGCCATCTTTTTTTTTTTTTTTTTTAAAAGATTTTTTTTTGGCATTTCAGCTTTGATTGACAGTCACAATAGGGAGCGACAGGAAAGGCAGGGGAGAGCGTGCTGAAAACGGCCTGAGGTTGGATCCAAACCCCGGACGCTGCGATCAGGATTCAGCCCTAACAAGTGGTACGCACTCTACCAGGTGAGCTACCGGGGCGCCCCCAAGTGCAGCCATCTTGAACACACACATTATGGTGCAGCCTTTGATCACAAGGCCTTGTCATCTGCACACAAATACATTTAAAAATACAATAAACAGGAAGCTATAGTGTTAACAGGTCATTAAGAAAACAGCACTCAGAATTGAACTAGAACAGTGTGGAAGAATATGATTATGGCTAGCATCTTCAAATACTCACTTTCACAAAAACAATAAACAAAATCAAATTACTGCCCCACTGACGGCTGATTGCATGACGGAGACACTACCATATCAACACATTCTCCAAAATGACGACAGAAAATGACCAGAACATTTGTAAACTCCACTGGAAAATTAGTAAAACAAGGTAGTAAGAAACAGAAGATTATCAGTGTAATCTTCCCGCTGTGTTCAGACGTCTTTCACAAGGGATTTGAGTTTAAACTTGGATTCACTAAAACCAGGATTTGTTTTTAATGTGCAACAGGGCTGCTTTGTTCATTTTAAATGTGGATTTACTCATTTTAAACCTAACTTAAAGTGTCATTAGAACTAATCTTAGATCAAATGAATCCTTGTTGGTGCCCCCCAGCCCTGTGTTAGAAACCAGCGTGGTGCTCAGCTCCCTGTCTCACCTGACAAGCTTCTCCCTCGCTGCAGATTCTCTGTGATCAAGGACAGGGCAGGTGAGGAGCAGCAGGAGGCAGCCCCCCACTGCTCCAATGCTTTCAACGCCTGCACCTCCTCACTGTCTTTGCTAACATTAGCCTGGACTTTCGTACTGCCAACTCTCAGCTGACCTAGTGTCATCCTGGTCACCAGGTCTGTCACTTCATCTACATGGGAGACAAAGAAAGAAAGAACTTTGTTCTCCTGAAGATGCTTCAACTCACAGATGATATCGCTCCAGCATTATGAAATTGAAAGATAAGGAAGGTTATGGATATGGCTACTGTCTCTAAAAACCAGAGGAACAGGCTAACTGAGGACTCACTGGTCCATGCTGTGTGGACTGCTGGCTCAGCACCTGTGGGCTTTGGAGTTGGTGTGTCTTCTTCCAGGGAACATGACAGTTCATATGATGCACTGGGCCTAGAACAGAGACTCTCCTCTCTTGGTAAAGAATTATTACTAAAACACATCAAACACTTTTTTAATGTTTTAGACTACAATGTGGGATTGAATCACTTTGCATCAAAACATCTACAGCAATCTTGTAAAAGTTGATGTAAATTGATGCTGCTCTTCATCTTTATTGTTACTCCTTTTGTTCCAAAGGAGTAACATTTTATTACATTTATTTAAAAAAAAAAAAAAAACCCAGAGTGAACTTTTTCTCAGTGTGGATCATTGACATGTTTTTTTTTTTTTTTTAAAGTTAAGTTCAAAGTCTGAAAAAAAAAAAAAAAAAAAAAAAAAAAAAAAATTTGAAAAATTGAATAAGTGAAAATTTCAGCAGCAGTGCTGTGCTAGTGACATCTGTATTTGCACACATTGCCAGTGGCATAACTTAAAGCATAATTCTAATATTTTTAAAACCTGGGCCTCATTTTCCTACCTTTTCAAGCCAAATGAGTAAGTATTGAGCCACAAAATGGGCTGTAATATAACCAAATGGAGCATGTACACACATCTGATAAACGGACAGCATTTCTAGTCTACTGACTACTCAAAGGGACTCACATTCACACACTGATGGCAGAGGCCACCATGCAAGAGAGCTGGCGGGATCGAACAGGGAACCCTCCAACTACCAGGCAGCCGCTCTACCTCCTGAGCCACGCCGCCTCTCATAATAACCCAATATAACAAACTCTTCACGTCTGGCATTCCTCTTCAACAGCTCTCACCTTTACACTTTCTTCCCATCTTCCTGCAACAACCCACCTCATTTCAGAGTGACTTCTCCATGAGCGAGACCAGTACATGTGTATATCTCTGCAGGGATCCGTTCCATAATGCTGTCAGACACTTATATCAATCTGAACTTGTCAATGGCAAAAACAAGCTCTTTTAGTGGATGTGATTTGACATGTGTACATTAGAGAGCCGATACCAGAGCCAAGCCCGCCAGAACCATTTGGGACCCATTGAAACATGTCCTGTTTGAATACACTCCAGCCCGTTTTGCAGCTGCTGGCCAAAGTCTTCCCAATCAATTCTGAACCAGTCTAAATATTTGTGTTCCTATCAGTCATTTGGACCCAAAAAGGTGGAAAAATAAGGCCCAGGCTTAAAAACAGCAGAACACCAAATTGCCACTGAATCATTCGAAATTAGAATCTAAACCAACTTCTGAGCCATATCCTTTGTGTCTTGTCTAATCAGTCCATAGTACCTGTCTTGTGATCCTGGCTGATGTGATTTCTCAGACCCTCTGGACCATGTACCTCTAGCTGCCTAGCAAGGACCACAGAAGCAGACAGTGTCGCTGAAGTTAGGAAGCTTAAGAAGCTTTCCTGACCAATTTTCTCTCAACAGTTTTATTAAAGCATAACTAGGATGTGCTGCTTTCAGGAGGTGACTGTAAAGAAAAATGCTGAGCAGAAATTTTAAGGGAATAGTGTTCCACAACTTGAATTACCGTATTGACCTGAATAAAAGACGACCCTGATTTTAAGACGACCCCTCTTTTTCAAGACCCTTTTTTGGAAAAATACTTTTTATATGGACATTCTGCCAGGAGCGAACTTACCATTAGGCAAAACTAGGCGGTTGCCTAGGGCCCCAAGTTCCTGAGGGCCCCATAAAACTCCTCATACACTTATGGTTAATACAGTTATTACTTATTTGCGCACATTAATTATGTTTTTGATTAAAATGCTTTTGCTAAAATGCCAGCAGAATGCTTATCGTATTATGTGTGTCTCAGGGCCCCTGTTTTGTGTGTTGTCCTCTCATCTCAGAGGGCCCCATGCCTGCCTTTGCCTTGGGCCCCAAATTTCTTAAATCCGCCACTGCATTCTGTGACACCAGCCCATGCTAGCTTTAAACTCAGTGCGGGGTATGTTGAGCTCTGTGGCAGCTTCAAGTGCTTTTTGCTGAATCACAGCCCTCGTAACGGGCAGTCCTTCACTACGTTTCTCATTCACAAAATCGCACACCCTCCTGTCAGTCTCGTTGAATCGACCAGTTTGTGGACCACAAAAAGCCCTTCTCTGGCTGTGGGCATTTTTTTTAGCTCTTCTTTCTGAGACCGCCACCATCTCACATTGCACTCAGGGCCAGGGTTAAGGGGTTAAGGGATGTTTATTTACCTTGACAGTTTCGGAGGTAACTTCAGAAAGCGTCCAACTGACAGCCAGAGCGGCGTGTCAGCTGGCTGCTACATTCAACCGGGTGGCCCCGCACACCGGCCGGCCCACCTGATACCGCCCGGTGCCTCGGCTGGCACCGCGCCCACCCGGTCAGGTCTGCCGGATCTGACAGGTGTGCGGCGCACACAGACTGCCATATATACCTTTCATCATAAATCAACTTTTGTTTATACGCGGCTGCAGCAGCACCATGGACAGCGACACAGACAACATGGTTGATTATTGATTGCGCAACGCGGCCATTCGCCGGTAATCGCGCCGCGCATTAATCGATTTTGCGGAGGCAGAAGGAAAGTTGCATGATTTACGTTGTATCCACGTTCGCGCGCTGCGTGCGTGACCGTGCATGTGCTCGTGCATGAACGCCCGTACCGTGCTGGAGCACACCCCTTCCAACCATGCCAGAGCGGGGGAAGTGTTCTGTATTCAAGCACGTAACATATGCAAGTACAATACATGTGTATTTGCTTAGACCCCTAATATAAGACGAGGGCGTTTTTTCACGGCATTTTCAATGGAAAAAATATCGTCTTATATTCAGATCAATACGGTAATGCATAAACAAGAGAAAACATTCATGTTTTCTGTGAGGCGAACAATGCAATATATGCATCTCGATGCATATTTTTGTGATTGTCACTGAATCATTTTTTGCATCATTTTTCAGACAATTTGTTTGTATTTTTTTACTGTGCGACAACTAAAACAAGGTGTATTTGTAGTGAACTATGATTAAAAAGAACGCTAAATAATTAATTTACTGTTATTTACTGTAATTTCGTGTGTCAAAAATATTTCAGTGTTGTGTGACATAACTTCCACACTGTTTGGCCCGTTGTCCTAAATCGATACTAGAGTACCTCCTTGTTTTATGAATGAAGCAGTACGCAAACTGAAGCAGCTATACTGTGTTTGCCCAATCAGAAATGCTGCACTGGTCCAGGTGTTACCAAATTTAATACCGTTTGATATCGGAGTAGTAGTGGTTGCAGCAGGTTTGCAGCTTGGACCCCTGCAGATGATGGAGTGATTTTTGGCTGGGATCTGTACCAGCAATATGTCTTGTCACACATCTACTTTTATTAAAATACTGCAGGTCGTGTGACTTGGTTATTGTACTGCCATATTGCGATTTCAACAATATTTCTATTAATTGTTCAGCCCTACATCTCAGAAGCTTTCATGAAAGCTGCTCCCTCTCCTCTGCAGAGTGCCAAACACTGGACAGGAGAGCATCTTTCTCAGTTCACATGCTCTGGACAATTCAGGGGTGAGATTATGTGATTACGACTTAATCAGACAGTCCAAATTTGATGTAACAGGAGCAAGGTAGGGAGGCCATAGTTCATATAAAACTACACAGAAAAACTGAATATATATATCCTTGAGTTGTTAACAGGACTGTTAAACCCACACATTAACACATTTATTCCATAATTGTACTCGCATTTCATTTTAGGGACACTACTTCACTGTTGTGTCTTTGGTTGAATATATTGTTATTCTAATATGAATTAATTCAATGTTGATTGAAGGTTTGTCAACATTTGCTGAACAAAAGCTATGGTTTTGGTGCAAAGCATGGAATTCAGTCTGTTACCTACTAGTCAGTAGTAATCATAATGCGTACTGAATAAAATTATATTCTTCATGTATGAGCATGATCATACTACATGGATTTTAGTGGTGAAAACAGCGTACCTTGGAACATAGAACTCAGAATGGTTGGACGAGAGAGTCTCACTTCCTCACCTGTAGCTTCTTGTGGGGGAGCATGTTGACGAAGCTGTCGTCCAGAGCAGAGCTGTAAAGGCTCGGCTCCTCTTTACTGCGGCAACCCTCCATAGTGACGTAGTCTTGTGAGGGGGGCTCCTGTAAACAGTCCTGCTTCACAGCTGGGAACTGACTTAGCCAGAAAGCAAGGTCTTCCTGGCTCATCAAACTGAACTCTCCTGTCTGCAGCTGGGCCTCCAGCCTCTTAACTGCAGGATGTGGATTGCCTCCCAGGAGATGGTATTCAGAAGAAGGTGGCCCAAAGGCTTCAGGGTAAAATGAGACGGAGCAGGGGGGGGGCCCAGAAGAGGAGGTGAACTGCAGATATTGCGACTGCAGGTAATTCTCCACTACATCTAGGCTCCTCATGGCCAACTTGTGCAGCCTCTCACACTCCCTGCGGTTGGCCATAATGGAGCTGATCTTTGCCTTGGTCTCTCTGGACTTCTTGAGACTATCCAGCTTGACCACCGCTGCATTGTTCACCTCTGCCTCTGGCTCCAGAGCTTCAACACTACCTGAGTCAGAACGTAGGGCACAGGGCTAGACTTTAATCCGGAGTATGACCACTTGTCCCTGTTGGAGGGAAGTGGTCAGTGCTTTGGTGTTTTGCCCTCAGTGTAAGTGCTAACCCTGCGCAATAATCAAAACTACATGAATACAAATCACATTATACAGGTTGTTTTTTTTTTTTGTTTTTTGTTTTTTTTTTTTCAGGGGAAAAGCCCCCCTACCCTCATAGAAATTTAGCATGGCAAATGTTAAAGCTTTCATGAACTGGACATAGGCAATCATCCAGAGAGTGTCAAAATGGAGATTTAGTCATACTGATTGTGTCAGAGAATCCATCATATAATTAGGTTGGGGAAAAAAATCAATTCTCTTAAGTAATGCCATTCTTGTTATTCAAATTTTTTTAACCGATTTTTAAAAAATATTTCTGAATCATACGAAACTAGACAAGGTAAGGATTTCATTAGTTCCAGGCATGTCATGCTAGGCTGTCAGTGAGGGCAGTAAATATCCCTCCAAAGTTCAGCTACATTTTGGCATGGGAAAAATTGGCATTTTCAGCAGGTCTCCTTGACCTCTGACCTCTGACCCAATCTGAATGAAAATGGGCTCTATGGAAACCCATGGATCTCCCCTTTGCAGACATGCCCACCTTAGGCTAATCCCATGCAGTTTGGAGCAAAAGCAAAAGAGTGGATTCATTGAGCCTAATTTTACTCATGTGTGATGATGTTTGTTTGTTTTGTTTATTCCGAATATGCAAATAGTACAAATAATACAAGGCTTCCTGATTGCTACTAAACAAATTCTTTGTACACCATAATATAGAAATGAAAATTGAGGAAGCAAAATACTAACAAAAGAACAAACAAATGACATATTCGAAAAGGAGTGAGAAGAAGCATAGCTTATTAACTCTCATCCCTTTGTTAGCCTCTATGGTAGCCATTTCATTGTGCTGAGATGATTTTTTAAACTTGACGTCACTATATAAAATCACTGTATAAAATCCTTGATATCAACAGCCTCATGAAACTTTAGCCACAAACTATGGGAAAATTCAAAAAACAAAAAATGCAATAAATTGTAAACATCAAATCATAACACTTGTAGAACCGCAATACACTCAAACTGGCAACATAACAGGTAAGGAAGGTAAGGAAGCACGTAGTTTATTATGTTTTCAATATCTGATTAAGCATGATTAATCCACGAATTATCTTAGTATTAACATGACTGTAAAAAAATAATATTTGACCGCCCTATTAAAGAAATAAGAAATATGTGTCAGTACCACTGCCTTCTAGGTCCCCAATGATTGCAGACTGTGCTGTCAGGCCTCCAAGACCAACAGCATTCAGCTTAGTCTCCTCAGAGAGCCTCTACAACACACACACACACACACACACACACACACACACACACACACACACACACACACACACACACACACACACACACACACACATCATCTTAAGCAGATGCAATAACAAAAGGATCTGAGATCAATGTTTCAAAACATTACTATAAGATACAAATGGAGTCAGCTGCAGGAAAGAAAAGGTATGAGTTACCAACAAAATGATCTTAGCAATTGCACTCACAAGATTTTTATGCAAAAACACAGCTAATCCACCAATCTAAATCAAAGGGGCTGGCTGCAACAGAGAATGAGGATGACTTTGCTCTAGCTGGCCAAATTAATTTCTGTGAGCTAGTACAGTAATTCTGTGGTTTTATATTGTATAGGCATATTTTATGATAGGCAATGTTGACTTATATGCTTCTGAATACCAATTTCCAATATTCTGGTAACAAGTGCAAAATAAAAATGATGTGATCCTAATTGTGCAAATGCAACAAAGCATTACTAATTGCTAGATACTGCTAGATACTGTTTTGAAGGCAGGTATTAGCAGCAAACAAGGCCTGTGTGTTCAAGAACACTGGCAAGCTCTTTTTCTAAGGAGACTGGCTGGAGACTCCCAGAAGAAGAAGGCAGTGATAAAAACACAGCTGATTTGCAGTGGGCTTGACTGGAGAACATTTATTTTAATGGAACAGCGACACAGCTGTGGGCAGCCAGCAAAGCATTTTCCACAGCTGTTGTGAAGTGGAGGTTAAGGACTATATCATTTGAATTTTTCAAATACAAATTTTTGATTGAAACACCCCCTATATAATGTTCTGCCTCAGCAGCTAACAAGTCAACGCCGGTCATAAATCACATAACTGGCTGTGTAAGCAAACGTTTTTCAAGTCATCAAAACACAGCAGTGCAGCTGCTTCAAGGAAAAGTACTGTGGAGGACTTTTTAAGGGGATGGAATACTGGTATGAAGAAAGTCTGAACAAAGTTTCCAATGGCTGGATAAAAGCCAGAAAGAGTACAATCCTTTTCAAGTGCAAGCTGAAGATGTGCCTTGCTGGTACATGACTCATGGCACAAGAAATCTGATGGACTAGTAACCATCATGCTGCCAAAAATCAACTAGGCCTATGTTGTGAGTATTTGACAATTCCCACTAGGACTTACACATTTTCTGCACCGGGATAAACCATCTCTCCCCATGGGAAGGCCCTCAAATGCTGTGCTGTCATCTCCCACCTCTAATCATGTTCAGTCTAAACTTATGGCCTTGCAATGACTGAGGACATACCTTGATGTCCAGTCGTAGTTTGTAGCGTAGTTCCCGCAGGCTGCATGTGCGGTCCTGAGATTGGGGCTGCAGGCCTACCCTGACCAGGTCATAGTACGGCTGAGGAATACAGAGGTCTGCGCCCAGGGCCTCACCTCCATCCACCAGCTGTTTAATCAGACACTCGCTCATCGCACCCCACGGCTCCTTGTCTACCACAAACAATCAAACAAACATCCACCTTGAAAAAATATGTCATCTACACTTTAAAAATGTATGATAGCAAAACCCTAAATATATAAAGATACATTGCCATAATCCTGGAACAAATATTTTTGATTCCATGACACCGAGCTACCTGTGTAGATTTCCTGGATAAGAGCAGACAGACTGTAGAGGTCGGCCTTCCCTGTGCATGGTCTCCGTTTCATGACCTCAGGTGCAGCCCACCTGTAAAGGCTGGGGGGTAGGGCTATATGCACTGGCGGTCTGGCACTTGTACCCTCACTACAGAATGCATCCACACAAGTGCACACCCACACACACACCAATCCATACACACACACACCCACACACACACAGTTTGAGAATATGATTATACTTTATACCTCTGCGTCAAACCTCTGCCACAGCCACAGCATATACTTGTCTTTTTTTAAGATTTTTCTTTTTTTTTTTGGCATTTCTGCTGTATTTGATAGTGACAGTAGAGAGAGACCAGAAAGGCAGGGAAGAGAGAGGGGATGACATGCAGCAAATGCTCTGGGCTCGAATTCAAACCCAAGCCCCTGCAGCGAGGACTCAGCCTTGATAAGAGGTACGCTCTCTGCTGGGTGAGCGACATGGGGGTGCAACACGGTATGTTTGTGTAGATCCTGTGTGGCACACAGAGGCTGCCACCGTTTGCTCCATGTGTTTCTCTAAAAATGCAACAGCATGTAGGACAACACAAGACTTTAAGAAATGTGACTGTTCTGCTAGACAGCTTTGTGATTAGGGCATTGTTAGGATTTTAATGATGCTACTTCTCTTATGGATTCCCTAACCAGTTCTTCTTATTTGTTGCACCCCAAAAAATAATTAATTAATTAAAAACACAATGGACAGGGAAAACTTTTTTTTTTATTATTTATTATGTGATTAAATCTAATCTCATTTGACTATAACTTCAAGTTTCACAGAGAAAATTAAGACTTTAAGACCTTTTATAAGACAATGAAGATTTGACCATATATAAATAGATGGAAGGGTGGACAGACAGTCACACAGATCCATCTTTGGACAATTGAGCAGCATCCAAAAATGAAAGTTCTTTTGCTTTTAAAATCTTAAGTTTGGATAATTTAAGACATTTTCCAATATCTTTAGGACTGTTAGATTAGGGCTGTACAACATGCACAGCGATACAAAATACAAAGTGACCAATCACTGTCTTAGGCTGCAATAAACGCAAATAAATAAATAAATAAATAAATAAATAAAATCAAACATTTTGCAACCTCTGCTCTGTCACAATGCTTCAACAATAATTTACGTATCAAAAAAACAGCATAATAATACCAACTGGATGTAGAAAATGCAGTTGCTTCACAAAATATTTTATTGATCAGAACAAATCAATCAGTTACTTAGGCTAACCCTTACACTAAATTTGATATTGTCTATATTGTTGCCTTTTGAGATATGAATATCTTGCATGTTCATATCTAAATAACAATACAATAATGATATATCATGCAGCCCTATTTTTGATGCCATAATAACAGACTACTATTAATTATTTTCAAAATGGATGGGTTTGTATCTTGCACCTCCATCATCATAGAGGATGCAGTGGGTATGATGTAGGCCTGAGCCTCCCTACCTGGGGACCATGAAGCCCAGACCCGTGAGCTTGGCAACCGTCAGGCTTGTGAGGATCACACTGTGGGAGGACAGGGCCCGCATCACAAGGCCTCGACTGTGGAGGTACAGTAGACCTTCACACACCTGCAACACCACTGACAGCACGTACTCAGTGCCCAGCAACGGGAATTCTGCATGCTGTACGAGGACAGAGGGGATAGCAACAGCAAACACATAAAAAGACGTGCAGCATCATATACAACACCTGCTACTGTCTAGCAGGAAATTCTAATTGAAAGGTCAGTGAAAAAATGCAACATACAAAACACTGGACAACTTAAAACACATTTAACTCTTTACAACATTTACAGTGTGGTAGCCTGTACCCATCGTCTCAGAAACAGAAGAGCACAACATATCCATTAGTACACAAAACAACAGGGGTTTAACAACAGTCACTAATCTTATTTCCCAAAGATAGAGAAGAAACAGACAGACCAGATACATAAATGGCAGAGACAGTCAGCTTCATATTGCAGTGTGACTGGGTTGGACTGTGCTGGCACTGGTACCGTGACATTTTAATGCCTTTTTATTAAGTGTCCGTTTTTACTTGGCACTCAGAGCACTTTGTAATTTTCAGGATTTCGGAATCATTTCATAGGTGCAATATGTTGCTTTGCTGATATCATTACAGTCTTACCCTGTTGTGCAGCAGATTGTGCAGTGAGCCAATGCGGACCTGCTGAAATACAAGACTGGTCTTCTGAAGGTCATCAGACAGGCTCACTGCCATTAGCTGGAGCAGGTGGGGGTGAAACAGCTGGCTACACACACACACACACACACACACACACACACACACACACACACACACACACACACACAAATTGTGAGGAAGAGCTCTTTACCAAAAACCCCTACTTGCTTGCACACCATTAAGTCAACAGACAGTTATCCATAATCCATTCCAAAATGTTAGTCACAAAAAAATGATGTTCATCTAGTTTGTTAATTCTCCACACGTTCTCCACTCTCCACATTTTTGGGTGTTACAGTTTTTTTCAATCGCTTTACCTCCTTTGTCAACTCAGAAATGCTGGTATCAAAACAGTTAATCCATAGGCCTAATGAGAGGTGCACTTCCCAAAATAACACATTTTGTTTGCAAAAGGCTCTTACCATGACAAAACATTTCAAACATGCAGCAAAAGCACATTTTGTCACCGCCCAATACAACTCGCAGTCAAGCGACATAATCCAGCCACTCACTCACTTCATACTCAACACCAAAATGCAACACACCTTTTTTAGTCTGAGCAGGTTCAACCTTACTTTTTTCCTGTGTGTATTGCTGTCATATTTTTGACAATTTACATAGTTACATATTGTAAAGCAAGAAGCAAAATCCAATATTTCCCTCAAACAACTCAACTTCTGCCCAAATGAGTAGATTCCTTCAATCAGCTCTACTGTTGTACTGTAACACAGCTGACAGCACAATACAAAATACAGCTGTCAGTTTGAACCAGGTTCTCCTGTGAGCTGCACATTCAAATGTGAACTTACAGTAAAGAACTGCATCCAAACTCAGAAAGACTTTGAAGTGAAATTATACTGTATTGATGGCAAAAACTGAAATACGGTAAGTCACATACAGTATTACACAGAAAAACTCTAAAAAAAATACAGAATACAATTTATAGGACCCTTTTTTGTAGGTGTATACTGATTGATTGGTGAATGGTGATTTATGGAAAGGGTAGTGATGCAGGTGCACTAGTGATCTCACAGTGATGCAGGTCATTTCTATCAGCTGTGAGCAGATGTTTTGCTTTTGACCACCACAGTGAAGTCAATGGAGTCAGGGCCATGTAAATGACACATGAGAGGTGTTGTGCAAAAGAGCCTGAAAAATGTGTGAATCCAATGAAAAGGTATGAACACATTTGCAAAAGAAAACTTCTGCTGTGGTTTGGAGGTGAAGATGATGACAAAGTGGATCCCAGTTTCATTATACTGGAAAAAGCGAATGAAAAAAACTGTAATCCATAAAACACTGTTTTGGTTTCTTTCTTTCTCAGAGATCAGAGGAGAGAATAGAGACTTACTTGCACGCTATCATTAGTAGTCTATTTATATTAATGATCATGTGAAATTTAAACAGTGGTGCTAGTAAGGTTTTAAAGCAGTAAATACTAAACTTCTCAAGAGAAGAATCAAATTATGAGCATGAGTGAAATGAACAAAAACAGAAAAAGCTACAATATAAACATGTGGCTTAAAAATTTATAGAAAGCATAGGGCATTATGTACAAGTTGTATCAAAAGTATGTGCATTATGTGCAGCAAGTCTAAATATGTATGTTGATGTATGTTGTTGAAATATTACAACAATAAATACAGAAATGAGAAATTGAGCTTACGTACAAAGTCTACCTACATAGACTATATATACACACAGGGATATTGCACTGCTGAGGCATCAAGTACTGCACAGTGAAATGGTTAAAATGTAACTAGGGCGAGGATATTAACATTTTACATATTTACATCTATAACCATATGGTGTGAACATTTTTTTAAGGGCAGCTTTTTATTTTATTTTATTTAACCTTTATTTAACCAGGCAGGTCAATTAAGAACACATTCTTAATTGAGGAATGCTTCACGAATTTGCGTGTCATCATGTCAGCTGTTTAATTTAGCTTTGAAGATTTGAGGATAATTAAATTTAATACTTATATTTTAGGTAAAAAACTAAAGAATCATTTATTTGGTGTTTTTACTGATAATTTGTTTGATAGTTTGATAGTTTGTTAGTGTTCCTGAATATTTGAAGGGAAACTCTGTGATAGTTTCATGTTGACGTAAAACTTGTAACTTTTTCCATTGTTGCGTTTATTGCTTTAATTGTAAATTAATTATAAAACATATTTTAGTACTTTGTTATACTGTCATGAATACTGCTACTGCAAAAATACTCTGAAATATCATAATATTATTTGAAGGCCATGTCACCCATACCTGTTTACTATGGCTTACAGTAACTCACTGTGTGAACAGAACAGGAAGACAGACGCTGCACTCACACAGCAGCTCAAAGTGACCCAGATCTGATTTTTTCCTCAGATTTGCCTCAACTGTTCACATTTATTATGTCATCAATATCTGACATTAGTGTTAATGCATCTGTAGCAATACTCCACATTGATAACAAGCATTCTGCTGAACAACAAAAAACATCCTTGGCTCAAATTAGAAGTTAAAATTCCAGATTCAGTGTGTGTTGTATTTTTTTTGCTGTTCACACAGGCATAAAAAACAGGTCTGTGTCACATCTGAGGGAAAAGGCCATGTTCTATGGGTGCCTGACCATAGCGAAAGAGTCTATCTGTACACTGTGGTCCATGCTATTTAAATGCCACGATTTCAGGTTAGTCACAAAATGCACAAGATCAGGTGCAGCTGAAAAGTGATGTCTTTATTCTTGCATGTCAAAGTAACTTTTGAATCCCTCCCCTGCAAAACCGCTCATTTGAGTCTGGAGGACACAAACGACAGGCTTCTCTCCGCATGGAAAGAATATCAGATTCTAACAATTTCATGATGATTTCTGTATCAAATGAAGACAATAAAACATTTTAATGCAAAACTGCACATTTCATTTACCATGCCTTTACAGTATCATTAAGAAAACCTAAGAGGTGTAGCTGAGCTCTGTCTGATTCTACCCCAATGTTACGCCTGCACCTGCAGCAGATTTTGATAATCTTGCTAGAATATATTGTTTTCTTATTTCACACTCCCTAGAGTGCTAGTAAACTGCACTGTACAACATTCAAGCTTGGCTACAGACATGACTTCCTGGCACACATTTGCTCTTACGTGCAGTAGTCCAGTTCAGTGAGAAGCAGGTCTGCATAGGCTGCCTGACTGCTCCTCATCTCTTTCACCGTCACCCTGGAGTCTTTCCAGGTGTAACTGGAACACATTAACGGACAAGAATGGTTACCAGTATCAAGATATCCTGTATCTATGGGTTCAAGGCAATAGCAGTCTTTGTCAGATACACCCCACATGTATAGTTCAGCTGAACATCAATAACTGTTAAACTGTATTGAACCTCTGAACAAACTAATACATATGCAGGACTGAAGCCAGACGACTGAATCTAATGAATCCAGAAGGTGTCACTGGGTGAGATGCACACCTTTAGCTGCTGTGCATGCTCACTTCCCCACCAAAAAAATTCTAACCTACTGTTGCTATGGGAGAGATACAGCAGGGTTCAACTCAAGGACACAGGTCAAAGGTCAAAGTCATTAATCTTTTTGACATAAAGTGCGTTCTATATCTCTCTGCTATGATGCTTAAGCTTGTCTTAGTGCAGACAGGACTGCACGGAGCTGGCTATCCACATCCTACTTCCCCAGTGCATCAGTATCGGAGCCACCTGCATAAACCTGCGTGTGGCTGACAATGTCCACATGTCCGCTTAGTCCTACTCTTCTTTATACGACACTCTCTAACCTATTTGTTTCTCCTTTGTCATAGTGAGTCAGTGTCCTTGCTGGACTGCGTGCACAGCTCTCTCCCCTCTAGGTGATTTTTCTAGGTACCTCAGCACTGAGTCTTACTTTGTCATGGAGATCAAAGAGCCACATTTAAAGGAGAGCAGAGGTTCATCACCAGCCTGGGTCAGATCACTCTCCGTGATCACAGGAATAGATGCCAGCACACCCAACATCTCACATGGCTTGTTTAGACACACCTAGGCAAACAAAAAGGAATACACTGATTAACTCGTTGGCTGCCAGGCATTTTCAGACAACTCAACTATTCAAAGAATAGTTTGTTCTATGATGATGTAAACAGGGCTGGGCTGCGGTGATACGCGACTAGACGGGGGAAGCCGGGGTTGGTGGTCAGTTGTTTTCTGTTTTTTTTTTTTTTTTTTTAGATGGCGCCTGAACGCAACATTAGTCTCCACGGCAAGCGCGACTTGCCTAGATCACTCGTCTCCATGGTAACTTTCTCTCAATCATCTCTATCCTTTCTGATGCAGATATGAGCACAAACTTCGCCAGCCCCCTCCTAGCCCGCCCCGTTGGAAAGTCTAATTGATGTCGCATGCCGTCTTTGGCAGTCAACGTTTGGATTTGAACTGACGTCTATAGACGTCAATGGCAGCCAATGAGTTAAGAGGTCCCTTGTAGGGCACAATATGTATCACAATATATTATCTTCTGTGAGTTACATGAATTAATAGTTTAATGAGCACATGGAAAGGCCTATTTCTTATTATATGTTGTATTATTTACTTTACAAATAAAAGGTGCTTCATCATATTTTACTGTTTTTCTTCTTCATTCATTCATTCATATAAAATATGATTTCGGTGGCAATGTTTCTCTGAAAAGTCCACCTCCAAAGAAAACATTTTGGACTTGGTTAGCTCGTTTCAGGAGAGAATTCACACTGCATGTGATTTGGCCCATGATTCTCTTTCATCTGTGCAATCCAAAATGAAAAGAAATTATGATTAGAAATCCGTTACAGACCTTCCAGCCTTGCACGGGGTGTTAGTCCTGTTACCTGTGCTTGGCTCTGCACTGCAGGCAAAATTTTCTGGTCCATACGGAATCCAGAGTAAACTAATAGCTCATTTCCACTATAGAGAGCCGTGCCGTAAAGGGCCGTGCCGGGCTGAGCCCAGCATGGCCCTGTTTGGAGTGTTTTGCTTGGAGTCCATTGCTTATGGTACCAGCGGGTCGGCGTCATAGAATTAGAGAAGTGCGAGAAGTGCGTTGCCATGGAGTTGTTATAGTAACAAGAGGAGCTGTCAGTTGTTACATTAGCTTTCTGCTACTTTTTTTAATGGACAAAATCTTGTTTGAATAAAAAAGTCACTGGCCGGCAACAGATGTCAAACCAGGCCGAAATCTTTCACGTTTGGTTCCTGGAACCAAGCGGGTGGGTGTAGTGGGAATGAATGCGGAACCGTAAATTTCACGGCACGGCGCGGCACGGTACTATAGTGGAAAAAACGCTATAAGTCAGACAATATTTCAGAATTACGAAGAGCCACATTTGTCACTAACCCATCATCCCTCGGATCATATGAGGGCGTAGCGAGGCACGAGAAGGGCACGGCTCTTTATAGTGGAAATGAGCTATTAGATGCACATCTGAGGCCTCTGACTGATTCGGCCAGGGATGACATTAGTGGGCTCATTAACTATCCCACCTTTTTTGGTAACAACCCAACCCCAAACTAATGTGTTGAGCCATGGTAATAATGTGGGCGGTCATAAGCCCCTAAAGCAGCTCGCATGCAGAGAGGGTGCTCCTGCAGAGGATGACCGTAGTATTGATGTTCTAACTTTTAGTCATTTGTTCTGCTTTTGTGTTGACCCCTCTTCTCCCTCCCTTAGTCGCTACTTTGTGTGTGTGTGGAGACCCAGGTGACACTTCCAACTAGATAGCTGACAAGATTGCTGGTTGCTGATTGGTCATCTAGGGGATTTAAACACTAGCTGACTGATGGATAGATCTGTCTCCCTCTCTCTCTTCCTCTCTCTCCCTCTCTCTGTCGCTGACACAATTTTTTCCCAGGTAACAATAGCACCGTGAACGTGCCATACGGAGCAAGACTTCTTCAGTCAGTTACCAAGGCTATTTAGTTTTCTGTCAAAACGCTGCCATAATTACACCACAGGTGTGTGTGGTTCCTGCAGAGGCTGCCCCCGGGGCTTCCTGCTCCTCTCCAGAACTTTAACTGCACATAGAGCAACGCTCCACGACCGCTGAGGTCCACTAGACTCCTTAGAACTCCTCCGTTTTCTTTGCCATTTGATTTCTACTGAGTGAGGACAGTCATACCTGTTTTCATGTCTCATCAACTGGCTGAAACTGAAGTGGTTTGCATATCTGTTCTGATATCCAAATTCTACAGATGCAAGATGTAAATTCTGAGTGAGAAATTAATTAAATTGCTTTGGAGTGAACATTTTGTTTCAGTGAATGCAGCCACTAAAGAGCTGATACAATGGCCATCATTATGGCCTCATCAGTACTCCTGAAGTTTATTTCTAAATAGCACAGTTCAAATGTGATCACAGTTAGGAGCCATGTGCAGCAGCTGCGACAAATGAAAGCACATACAGGAAAGTGCTGAGATACATACCTTTCCATAACCACAACAGTGGAATGTTGAACAAAGAGACCTGTTGTTTGACCGTTTGTTGAGCTGTAGTTCTGAGCCACTGGAGAGTACGCGCGCACACACACACACACACACACACACACACACACACACACACACACACACACACACACACACACACACACACACAATGGTCATAACTCCAAGGTGGCTGCATCTATTTTACAATAGGCATTCCATTGCTATTAATATTTTTCATAAACCAAATTCCCAACGACAATGTCTCAACGAACTGGAAGCTGAAGAACAGAAATAACAGTGTTAAGAAATGTTATTGTGTACCAAGTATGTTACCAATGTGCTTGCTCACTTCCAATATAACAGCTGCTGCCGTTTCTTGAGCTCCAGTTTGTGCCATATAATGTTTGTTTGATTGGACAGTAGGTATTGTTTTTTTTTTTTTTTTTTTTTTTCCCTTTTTTTTTTTTAAAAAAAAAAAAAGCCTGTCACTGCCACCCCTTCTCCAGTCAGTTTGAATCCAACAGTGCTTAGGCTTTGTTCCACTAATAATGCAAAATCACTGGTGTGGTCCTTCAAGCTGCCAGGCATCATTTGCATCTCATGAACATCCTCATTTAGCAAGGTTGTAAAATAAAATCAAAGTAGTACAGTTTCAGCTTTGATCTTTTTTATCTTATGTATGTATATCTTATGTAAATTTTATCTTATTTTATGTATTAACCAAGGGACTGAGAATGTCCTGGAAAGCCTCGCCTCCTTGATTTAAGAATGATGCTGGTACATCCCCTCCAGAGGCGCTTGTTTTAATACCTGCTGCCTGGCATGATGTCACTCCCAGGGGATTCAGGGACAATAGGTGGCCAGAAGGCCAGACTTCAAACAAGTACACATTTATTATATTTTGTTGTTAGCAAGTGAAGAAATTAATCAGCCACCTAGAAACCAGAAAAACCAAACCAAAAAACTGTTCACAAATGCAAAACACAAGTCCAAATCACCCAGAGCCATAACCATTCTTAATATCAATGTCTCTCAATAGCCTCAGCTGATATCCATATTAGCAAGAACCATTTTAATATGTTCATATAAAAATGCAAGACCTATATGGCACATTGCCTGCACCATACCGTGATTTTAGGAGTTCCAGCCAGGAAGCTGTGCGTGACAATGAGGAAGTGGAAACAGCAGAGGGGCTCAAGTAGAGCTTTTGTATAGCCTGGCTCTGGGACAGCTGCTGCATGTAGGACATGCACCTCTTCAGGAACTCCTTCATCTTAACAGAAAGAGGAAGGTGAGGTGAGAGCGGCTAAAATGAAGAAACTCTGATTAACAAAGAACAAAGATCTGAGCAGGAAACTTTTCAGCCACCAGCAACTGGGATGATTCCACATTATAGCAACCTTTGTTCACTATTTTGGCATGGCAATATGTAAATCATGAAACAAAAATAATTGTGATTTGTAACTGAATCGATGTTTTTTCTCCCATTCCCAGGGTCAGCTCAAGTATGATATACTTTTAAAAATAAAAATTCTTTCTCCAAGTACACAGAGTGGACAGGCTTCTACACCACAAAGACAGAGCAACACGTAACCACAAAGTTTAGAGTCAAGTGTTTTCCCAGAGTTCGCTAACCCTCCACCCTGATGTATGATGCTGAGGTACCACACTGACTCTGTTGCTGTGCTGCACTCCAGCCGGAAGCCAGTCACAGGGTCTTCTGCCTTCGCGATCATGGAGTCTCAGGTCTCCTCCTGCATCCAGCAGAGCACTCAGCACCGACAGGTTACAGGAGAAAACACCTGCATGGACCGGGGTGCTGCGGTCCTCACAGCGACTAAAACAATATTGAGTATTTATTAATTTACTGTCTACATCAACCTGCTGAGTTTGTGATCAATTACTACTGACAATAACCAGCACAGCATTTTAGCACAGCTCCTTCTACAACTGGCATATAAACAGTTTTAACTAAAATAACTGAAATCGGAATTTAAGGGGCAAGATTTTGGGCCACAGTGACAAGCCTTGGCATCATGCCCAAACTGAGGGGAGACAGGGCCTGATGGGGCTGTAATCGGTGCAATTGTGCTGTCTCTGTTGTTGGTATCAAAAAAATGAGGGTTTTTTTGCATAAAATTGTTTTGGACAATTCAGTTGCACTGACAACACTGACAAGTTATTTTCTCTAAAATCGTGGCTGAACCGTTACAGAATTTGGTTTGGTGCAGCCTGCCCCCCCAGTCTAAGGGTTGCTGGTTAATTTGAGACGCTGCACACAGCAGATATGATCAGAACATCATCGTGTGTCTGAATCACCCGTAACCCTACAAAATAAAAACACAGTAAGCAACCCAAACACAAATCTAGCTTAAACATACCAACTTAATGGGAAATGTTGACACTGAATGACATGAAGTGAGTTTACTTTTTGCAAGGATTTTGGCAAGCTAAAAACTGCTGGCTATGCACTGCCTTGTTTTAAGATTTGCAAATTCTGTTGTCAGTCAGACAATGAGCATACTTTTTTGAAATGGTATTAGGGAAAATAAGTACAATTGTGTTTTTGAGTGTGTGTGTGTGTGTGTGTGTGTGTGTGTGTGTGTGTACATCCCTTCAAAAAAACTGGGTGCATGACACTCCTGCGGCCAGGCCTGGACTTACTGATTGGGGTCCGCTCCATACTGCAGGAGCATCTCTGTCACATCTGCATGGCCCCTCAGAGCAGCACAAAACAGTGGCGTCTGCCTCATGTTGTTGACACAGTCCACATCAACACCTGTTCACAACACATGGAGCATTCATTATACATTAAATGCTGTATGTCGACTTTAAAAACAAATCGAAGGAGTCAAACCTGCCACCACCACCACACTGCACCTTTCTTAAGCAGTTTCTCCAACTTGGTCAAGTTCCTGTCCGAAGTGTTTTTGTGTAGCTGAGCGTGGAGGCCGTCGGTCTTCACAACGCCCACACGCACGGGGCAGGGGAACGGCAAAGCAGCCATGTTGATCTCTGGTCAGCTGCAGTATCAAAAGGGATCACAGTAAAGTCTAATGTGTCTGTTGCTAAAGGAGACAGAAAAGGAAGCACCTTTCCTTAACATGATGTGAACTGGAGTGGCTCTGATCATGGCTGCCACTCAGTCAGGACTCTCCAGCCCAGGTCTACATGTGTCCCTTCCACTACCCAAAAATGACACAAGCTTCTCCTTATTCAAAGTAACACCAGTGATTGTCTGACCAATGAGAATTTGGGTTGGAGCAAAATCAGCCTTTGAACCTTAAAGAAAATAATTTGATGTTTACCGTGATAATTATTTATAATCACCTGATATGAACATCTTCATTGTGACAACAGTTTTGGCCGTATCGCCCAGCCCTGATGACAACACATTTTTGTTGAGAAGAGACACAAACACATGTTGTCCAGTGTGTCGAAAACATTTACAGGACAATTTATCAGTTTTCAAAATTTTCAGGTGCTTTCCATGACCATAAAACTACACTATAAGTTTCCTGGTTTCCAGGTTCTCCCGAACACATGGGACCTTGTGGTTTATACAAAATTTTGGCCAAATCATACATTTTTATCATAACACTGGCGAAGCTGTAACATTAAGCTGCCAAATCATTACTGATCGATATTAGATCCATAAAGCCCTTATTGGAAGGCTGCCATCTTACATCAGATCTATGCTGCCTGGTTCTATGGAGCATCAAACTCGGTGTAATGAGCAGCTTTCTTCTGCAAGTTCCTCAAGTCTGCACTGAGCGTGAAAGATCAGCTTTTAGCTTCTATCCTCCAAACACCCGCGGCACTTTTACAAAGCTTCAGTAACACTTGGTCAGTTTAAATCCATGACATTCATTCAGTCTATGTTTGCACCTTTTCTAACCGAAATGTCTTTGTATCTTGTAGCTTTTAAAACTTTAATGTTTCTTTTGCTTTTTCTTTTTACATTTTGCATCAGTTGGTTTCGGTAGCTAGCATTAGCATTCAGCTAGCTTCGCAGTTGGAACGTTAGTTAATTTGAATCTAGCTCGCAGGCAGCTAGCTCCGACACACACACAAATAATAATAATAATTAAAAAAAAAAAAAAAACATTACTGCTCCACCAAAATTAATGAAGACAATTAAACTTGATACTAAATAATCAGCTTCCGTTTTTTTTATTCGCTTACCTCGGTGACGGCGGTTGATGAACTCGAAGTTCAAACGGCGGGTTTTCGCCTGCTCGTCACCGGGTGCAGTTACCTAGCAACCAGAAAGCAGAACTTCCGGTTTGGTCGGTTAAGCCTTCAAATTAAAAGGCGCGATAGTTGAGACATGAAGAACCACGTTGGCGGTGTTATACCCGTTGAGGCACTTTCTGTAATTTAAAAAAAAAAAAAAAGGCGCAATATTGTGTCATTATATTTTGAATTTTTTTTTTTCTTGAAACGTCCATTATAAAAAAAAAAATCTCTCTCAGTGCAAATCTCCCTCTCCCTCTCTCTCTCTCTCTCTCTCTCTCTCTCTCTCTCTCTCTCACCCAGAGGTTCTGTTAAAAGGGTTTTTTCCTTGGCACTGTTGCCCTGTGTTTGCTCTTTGGGGAGATTTGGGTCCATGGATTTGGCCGATATCTGTTAGGGTTAGTAGTTTCTGTAAAGCGCCTTGAGATAACTTTGGTCATGAGTTTATGCTATACAAATAAAATTGAAATTGAATTGAATTGACCTTTACAGATTTTACTTTGTTTTTGTTAAATATCAAGTACAAGGAAGAAGTAATCACTGTTTTGTATGTAGACTTTATTTTAATAAAGCAGTTTAAAGTCAGTGAATCAAATGAAACTTAACCAACGATATACAGCTTCATCAAACAACCACAAATGTAATAGTTCCATAACCTTCCCAAACCAAAGGCGCTAAGCCATCATCTTAGTGTTAACATAAAAAATAGGAGTTGGATAAAATTTTAATAATGTCACTGAGCTTAAAAACATGAAACCACCTTTGCTCTGTGTTTTTCCACAAACTCTCTCAACGTCAGTCACATGGTTTCTGTAGTGATGGCGATTTTTTTCAGAAATGCAGTTTCCATTCAGCGCTTTGAGTTAGGTTGCCAAAATGTAGATGAAAATGTTTGGATGTAAATCTGGAAACAGGTTTTCTTCTGGGAATTGGCTCAAGATATAAACAGCTTGTCCAGAATCATGCAGATAGAGCTGGCCCTTTCATAAACATCAGTGTCATTACGGTTCCTACTGCGCCCTTCATTGTGACAAAAAGAAAAAAAAAAAAAAAATACAGAACAAAGTCCAGAACATAACCCTGTCATCTGTTATAGGTTCTCTAATAAACACAAGATAATCGCTACATCATTGTCCTCTTCCTCCATCTTCATCCCCTCGTTCATTCTGTCTTTTCAGAAGACGGTGATCTGCTCTTCCTCCTCCTCCTCCTCCCCCTCAGGAGTCTGGAGAGAAGAAGGTTGGATTCATAAAAAAGATTATAAGAATTTTAGCTCTAAATGTATTCACATGTAGCTACACTAACATTTTCTCCTCCCAAAGCAATTCCCTCCTGCCATGGCACAGAGGAAGCTACTTTTAAAAAGAAGGAAAACAGCTGATTTGATTGGTGAGGGCTGACTCCTCCCACACCTGCTGACGCTGTTTGCCTCCTCCAAACATCAGCACCGGTGAACTGCACAGAACTTAAATACTCAGGTGTGTGTGTGTGTGTGTTGTTAACTTTCTGAGAATGTCTCTGTGTGTGTGTGTGTGTGTGTGTGTGTGTTTGGCTCTACCAGGAACAGCAGAGTGTGGTGGATGATCAGCTCTCTGGTGAGACGCAGCAGGTCCTGGTTCAGAGTCTGGAACAGAGAAGGAGCCAGAACCACAGCCAGGTTGTGAGCCGACATCCTGTTCACCTGCGAGAACACCTGAACCCTGGAGGGGGGAACAGTATGACATGACATTAACTCCACCTAGTGGATGGCCATAGCAATTACAGAAGTGCAGTACTGATATTGTGTGTGTCTGTGTTCCTGTTCCGCCTTGGCTGCAGCCCATCTCACACCTTGCACACAGGTGTTCTGTTAATATGCAGCATCATATTAACCCTCTGGCACATCTGTGCTTTGTAATCATGACACCAACCGGTTTGGTCAGCGGATAAAACCGCTGCTCGTCTGTCTTGCAAACACTACACAAATACAGCTTTGTGTGATGCAACGTGGTGGCAAAAGTCCACGACAGGTTTCAACACACCTGTGAGATCAGACAGAACCTCTGGCTAAAGGTAGTTAGCAAGTTCCTACACTTTCTCTACATATTAAAGGGAGAGAGAGAAGAAAGGCAGGGCAGAGAGAGGGGAGGACACGCAGCATTCGGATTCAAACCCAGAACGCTCAGATCAGGACACAGCCTCAACAAGAGGTCAGCCGGTCTTATTCATGTTTCTTTGATATTGAACATCACAGTATTTTGCTGACACTAGTTTTAATAGTGTCATGTATAAACGGTTAAAAAATTATTTATACATGACAGGACACTGTGCAGCTGATAGGTTTGATTCCAAAAATCCTGATATTGAAACAGTAGTGCTGCAAGGATCCATTTGTGTCCCTTACTATTTATCATTTACATCAAACATTTAGGCCTTAATCTCTCTGATTGTTAATATAATCTTTACATGAGCATTACATTTATGGATCCTCCAGCACCAATCATGGAAACACTTGTTGCCTTGCTATGTGGCTTTGATACCATTCAAAGATCTCTTTCTGGTCTAAAACTTGTGTTAAATGGAGATAAAACTACATGTTTAATATTGTAAACTTGTGGTACTAAAGCGGATGATCAACAACAGGTTAAAACCCAGGATGGTAAAACTATATAGAGTGTCTGGAATTATTAATATTTGGGGGATATAGCTTGACAGCAAGTTGTCATTTCATCACATTCTCATTTCCAGCCGCAGCTCAGTCTCAAACTGACACCGACACCTACAACATCAGGATGAGACACATCAGGCTTTCTTGCTTTTATCAAGTTCAGGTGTCACGTGGTTACATTTAGGCAAAAAAGAAAAAAAAAATGCTGAGGGTTAGTGAAAGACTGCGTTTAAAGCAGGCTTGGTCTCAGTCACCCGGTCTCGGTTCAAAGGACTTGCTGGAAGCAGGAACTCGGGTCTCATGTGTGACAGTCCTGTTGCTCATACGCCCGTCCCACTGTCTACCCCGACTACCTGTCTCACTCTCGATGCCACGTCAGTCATACCGACACCAAAAGGTGCAGTAGGTTTCTAATTGGTGCCTTTGGTGTCGGTATGAGACGCGAAAGGAGTGTGACCAAGCTGCAGTATCTGCTGACCTGGGAATGAGAATGGACTGGCCATTTAAGACTGGTAAAAAATAAGCTTGGTTCCTTCTAAAGAAACTAAAAAAAAAAAAGTTTCATTCAAGTGGGTAGAAAACAGTTCAATCAAGCCTCTGTCCTGGTATTGATTACAGTCGTGTCATTTCTATGCATACTTCATCCTCTGTTTTGCAGCAGCTACATCACCTTCATCAATAAAAATATGGCAACCATATGCAAGTGGCCCAGAGCAGATCCATTTTTTTTTTTTTTGCTGATAAAAAACAAAACAAAAAACATAAAATATGACTTGGGTCATTTCAACTGGTACTCTTAATGTACAAGTGCCCAGGACCTTAACCCTAACACTGAACCACATTCATAGTTACAAAGCTTTCCAGGGGTGATGTGCTGTTTGAACAGTGTGTGTGTGTGTGTGTGTGTGTTACATGTAAAAGTGCCCAAACAGAGCACACAGTGTTGCTCTGTTGTCATCAGGCAGTTGTCGCAGCAAACGTCGGTAGGCAGAAAACCTGGAGCGCTCATCTGAAACAACTGAGAGAGGAGAATACACTTAGAACCGTTTCAGACAAAGGAAATGCAACACCAAGTGGTTCACACAACCAACAATGCTGACCTGCGGCCTGCAGCCACTGCACCTGGTCCTGTAAGGGGATCAGAGTTTTTTGCTGACGGACGAGTTGCTTCAGAGCCGCCGCCACATCCAGGATGCCCTGCTCGTCGCTCTCCATGGGGGCGGAGCCTGGTGAGGTCATCAGGGCATCCACTAAGTGGGAGACTTTGGTGGCAAGGCCACAGCGTCGGTAAATGCCTTCTACTTTAAGACCTGAGAGAGAGGAAGAGAGAAAGTGAAACATAGTTGGCTGGTATGCAGGTGAACTGGACCAACATTTTGGACCTGATAGCCATGATAACGTTTAAGACAATCATCACCTGAAATATTTTTATTCTTTTCACATGGATGAACGTAAAGTGATTAGGGTTGGGCCCCGTTTGGATTTTAACGATTCCGATTCCCACCAGTTCCGATAACAGTTCCAAATATATACATTTTTGTATTTTTTTATGACACCATTATAGTTAAAATAAACAAGTAATAAACAACAAGCTGCTGCCAGCTTGAACGGATTGACTTGACTGTTGCTGCTGGTCTTACTCTTATCTGAATTTTCTATAGAAAAATGTAACATTATATTAATGAACAATTAGTGTAATGTAATAGTGTAATGTAGTGTTAGTGTATGTTTATGAGTTAGAACATAATAAATTATCTTTAAGGAGTAGATGTTTACCAGTAAGCTTGACTCCAATAATTTAACAATATGTTAAATTATTATTTGTTTTAAAAATGTAAATTACTTATCAAACAGACCTAACAATTCAACCACCAATGAATGAGCAGTAGTATGCATGTGAAAACATAGATTGAATATGAAAAATAAGCCAAAGTGATACCTCTTCTCTGAATAGACAAGCTAAGCTGTCAGTGTGCTGCTGTTAGCCAGTGAAAATAGAGCGGAGTGGCAACTCTTCACTTTGTTAAACAATCTATGTCAGTGCGCTGCTGCAGCTGGAAAGTTTCTCTGCCTTTTGGACTCGTACGGTGCCAGTGCAGTTGTTTTTCTAATTCCGCGATTCCGTGTTCACGGAAATTATAGGGCCCTAATTAAGTTGCATTTTTCTGGCTTCGGCATTGTTTGGTTACGCTGCGGGGCTGCACTCCTCCTCCTGCCTCGCTTGATAATGACGGTCCGTCATTATTCATAGCAGTGCAGTGGGGGCATATCCACCCCGACCTGCTCAGTCTTGTACGTGACGTGACGTCACCACAGTCGCTTCAGTGCCACAACTGAGCAAAATGAATGCAGATGAGAAATTCCAGGAATCGTTATGGGAACCGGTTTTGTGAAAATGATGGATCCGGCTCCATTTCTGCAATTTCGGAACCAGTTCTGACCCTGACCAACCCTAAAAGTGACGTGACAAGGTTTCCAGCAAGCAAACATATCGGTGCAAAACAAAACAGCACACTTCTGATTTGTTAGAGAATCCAGTCAGAGAGAAAGTGCAGTGATGCCTGGTGGCACGGCCCTGCTCTCTGCAGTGAACACGCACGAGAGCTGAGGCTCGCCTAAAGGGTGTCGGCTTGGTGGCAGCACACATAATGCACCTCTAACTGTAGTCAGGTGTAATAATGTTGTCTCACCGTACTGGGTGACATGGGAGATACAGCGCTCCATCGCTGGCGGCACCGAGCCCCTGGCTCCGGCCATCAGCTGGTACAGAGACCGGCGGCTCTGATTGGCCGAGGGGGCCTGCTGATGAGCGGCGCTGGGTCTGCTCAGGGCGTTCTGCAGACAGTGGAACCAGGACTTGCAGCTGTGGTCTTCCTCAAAATGCAGAGAAACTTTCCTGCAGAAACAAAACACACAGCAGGTGTGATGTCACACTGAGCCCAGCCAATCAGAAGCATTAAATATAAAAAACCTCTGATGGATTGAAATGTTTTCTGCTATTTTCTATTTTTTCCACAAATACATAAAAGGTGATTAATAATAATAAAAATTTAGACATGAGATTCAAATTTGTGTGTGTGTGTGTGTGTGTGTGTGTGTGTGTGTGTGTGTTACAGACCTGTCTCCAGTCACCATGTCGATGACGTTTTCAGATGAATTCATTCCTGAAGAAGAAGAAACTCAGTCAAGGAGAGCGGAGGATATTCGGCTCAAACTTCAATAAAATGTGCATCGAGATAGAAAGGTCAAAGGTCAACATGGATTTCGGTGGGCGAACCAAGAATGGGTTAGGGTTAGGGTTTATTCTCCTGTGTCGACAAATCTGACTGACATCACAGCTCATTATCCTATCGTCACATTGTTCTGCATGGATGGAGTGGGAGACTGACATCTGTGTTGAAATGGGGGGTGGTGGTGGTTAATGCCCTAGTTGCTATGGTGACAAACAAGCTGGACTTTATGGATGTCATCCATAAGGTGCACGGGACTGAGCTGAGGAGAATTAATCCATCCTTTAAAACATTTATGCTCCATTGTTTTCCACTTTGATGTTTTAATGATCCAGAAAACAACATCTGTGATACGATAAACACGAAAAGATGTCGGTGTGTGTTTTTACCGTAATTTGTGATTGCTTCCAGTGTTGTCCTCCATGTCTGCTGTGTGTGTGGGTGGGTGGAGTAAACACTGACTCCACCCTCCCAGAGGACCAACCACACTTCAGAATGATCTGAGGCCCCGCCCACTTCCACAACACACACTTTGCTGATCCCCAAGGCCCTGCCCACTTCCTCCTCAGACACTCCCACTGGGAGAATCACCTGGATGAATGAAAATCATTTTTAGTCCACATAAACATTTTTGTTTTTATTCTTTAGGTGTAGGTGAGGGACAAAATGCATTATGTTTATATTCCAACAAATTACATAATCATATTCTCTTTGATAAATTAAATTTCATACATCGTCCTGTAGATACAATTGTGAGTTCTATCCCCCCCAAACAAACACACGCAGATAACATACACCTATTCCTCATCCATACACACAAACACACCCTTATCCACACAGACAGACAGACACACACTGACACACTCACTGTTAGAAAAAAAAAAAAAAAAAACAGGATTGTGGTTTTGTGGCTTCCTTTCTCTAAAAAGCTTCATGGATTGGGCTCCAAACTTTGTTGAATTGTTTCTCTTTGCTGCTGCCCCCTGACAGTGTCTTATCAACACGTTTGGAGATGCATCCTGACCTCTCCAGTGTCACAGTATTAGTTTCTTATAGACTAATGACGTCATTTTGAAAGAGACAAACTTGAAGCTGCATTCGGGGAAAATGCAATGAAAATTTGAAAATTTGGTGAAAATGCAGCTCTGTGATTACAGATTCCTGCCATCCAACTTTCCATACTGTCCCAGGTCTTTTATTTTCTGATCCTGCGTGGGAGTCGCTTGTTTTTTGCACACTGTTGTACCTAGATTTCTAGTGTGTTGTACTTAGATCTTATTCTTTATTTTTTATTTATTTAATCTTGTAATCTGTGGATACTGCTGAAAAACTGCGAATTTCCTTCGGGATGAATAAAGTATCTATCTCTGTGCACCACACTTTAAACATCTAGCTGGGGAATTGGTGGCAAACTTATAGATTTTATCTCTGCTGTTATAAATTCTTGTCATGAGTTTATACTGAATTAGGTGTAGGTTTCCACCCAGCGGTAAATTCTTTCCATTCTTTCCATTTTTTGTTATGGCCTTTTGTCATACTGAGTTCTTCATCCCATTTGTTATAAACATCGCACAAAAAGTAAGGAAATGTGTGTTTGGGAGATGATTTCTTTGTTGTTTGATGCTTCTTGGCAATAAATCTCATAGCGTTGGAAAGCCTGTTTATTTCCTTTTAAATGGAGCCACATCTGTAAGGAACATGACTCTGTGGGATGAGCAGCAGAGCTGAGCATGTGAAAAATTTGCCAAATATTCTCTGCCAATGCCAAACAGCTGATTCAGCCTCTGACTCTTGTTTGGTGTTTGGTGGACTGGATGACTGAAGTTTGAAGAAACGAGACATATTGGCAGTTTAACAGTTTATCCATGTAACAAACAGGAGCCTCAGTAGCGTGTGAAGAACCAGACAGCCACAGCAGCCTGGCTCCTCCTCCTCACTTTGAAGATGGTACTAGGGCTCACTCCAAATAATGCCACAACTTGGTTTTGTGGAACACCAGGTTGAAGTTGCCCTATCGCACGGACCCTATCCAGATCAGTCAAACGTGGCATGCCGATTCTTGGAGCAGACACCTACTGACCCCTGTAGCAGGGCCCATGCTCACCTGGGGGAACCAAAACAAGAGTCAATAGCAACAGCAGAATCAGCTGTTTGGCTTTGGCAGAGAAGATTTGGCACATTTTTCATGGGCGCAACCCACATCCTCTGCTCTGCTGCTCATCCCACAAAGTCATGTTCCTTACAGATGTGGCTCCATTTAAAAAGGAAATAAACAGGCTTTCCAGCAGGATGACATTTATTGCCAAGAAGCATCAAACAACAAAGAAATCATCTGCCAAACACACATTTCCTTACTTATTGTGCCATGTTTAGATGTCTGTAATAAATCTTCTTTGCCGTCCTCTTTATTGAGAATATCATATGCCACTCAAATTCATGTTTTTTATCCCTTTTACTCAAAACTTCCTCTAGTCCACAGAAGCAGATATACACACGCACACTCACACTCAAACACACACGTCATGTGCACGTACATGGCTGATATACTAATCACACACTGATGTACATACGTACACACAGAGGACTTTTACTAAATAATCTAAACTGCAAGTGTATGTTTGTGCATCTTGTCCTCCATGTCGCAGTAACCCCCCCACACAAACACACACACACACACACACACACACACACACACACACAGAGACACATACATACTGTTACCTTCAGCACATGCACAAAGTGACTCAGTAGCATCTCCTGTGTGTCAGCAGCACAGATCAGCTGGTCGGTCAGTGTCACGATTTCAAACTCATGGCCTGGTCTAAACACACACACACACACACACACACACAGTGTTGAAGGTAGTTGAAGGCTAAGGGCTGCCTGAGTGTAACCCTTACTACTGGTAATGAGTATTAAGGGTTATGGTTATGTCATGAGGGAGTTAAATGCTGTTCATATAGGAGCCTTTAAAAATCTTTTTCATTGGGGTTAGGGTTAGTGCAGGGGGGTTAGTGTAGGGGGGTTAGTGTAGATGGGTTAGTGCAGGGGTGTTAGTGCAGGGAGGGGTAAGTGCAAGGTTAGGGTTAGGGTTATCACACAGAAGCAGTGTGTGAGAACTGGTGTGCATGTCAGAAGAATCAGAGTGGCTGCCGAAAAACTAAGTCCTGTGTATCACAAAGCTGCCTGCTGTTACCTGGTAATCAGGAAACACCTGCAGAAGGGGAAATTTTAAACTACAATATATAGTCGTATCTTACTATTGGGGTTGGGGTTATTATTATTTTTAGCAGTAACAGAAGTCACAATATAAATATTATTCGCAGTAGTGGCAATATCCTTACTATCATTATCATTATTATTATTATTATTATTATTATCATTATTATTATTTGTAGTAGTAGTAGTAGTTCATATTTTTTTATTTTTATTTGTTGTAATTATTATTATCATTAGCCATAGTAGTAATGTTGTTGTTAATAGCAGTAGTAGTAGTGGTATCATTATCATTATTATTATTAATATTTTACAATTGTTATTGTTACAGTTATAATAATAATTATTAGTAGCAGTAATATTATTAACAGTTAACAGTAGTAGTTACCCGTCTTTCATGAAAACAGATAAAATTTCTCGCAGGTCCAGCACGTCACATGCCGCCGACTTGTTTTCTAATGACAGAAGAAATCGATCTTCCTCCAGTTTCCCATGAAGCTCCTCTGCTTCCTCACCTGTAAGACACACATGCACGAGTGCACGCGCACACACACACACACACACACACACACACACACACACACACACACAGTTTTGAATCAGTACAACTGTAAAAACAGACAGGTAGAATAACTGAGAGCTGTTTCCTTTGCTTCTACCTGAGAGGGTGGAGCCACGTCTCCGATTGGCTGACTGGGGCAGGTAGGGCGGGACCTCTGGATATAAAGATAGATAGTGTGAAAAATCCCTCTGTGTGTGCGTGTGTGTGTGTGTGTGTGTGTGTGTGTGAGAGTGTGGGTGTGGGTTAAGTACCTGTGTATTCGTTATGTCTCAGTAGCTCTGTCTGCAGGGCTTGTCCTGCCCTCTCAGCCAGCTGGATGGGGGAGGGGCCCTGAGGGTCTGCTTGACGCACCTGGAGACAGGTAACATGGCCACAGTTAGACTTGCAAGGACATCTGAAACAAAATCCGTGTGTGGCAGTGATTCAGCCTTTTCCAGAGGATTCCAGAACGTTGCTGCTGTGACATTCTAGCAGTGCAGTGCCATTTTTTCACCACAAGAGGTCAGGCTTCACACAGATCACAAAGGGCTAGTTCCTCTTTACACAAGTGGATCTCTGCAGCCTGAGGACTACCACAGAGAATGACACTGCCCCTGAGGTTAACATTAGGGAAGGTTATCAGAGGCGACGTGGCTTGTCCCAGTACCCACCCTGCAGTCCCTCTGAAAGTGGCAAAAAAAAAACCAAAAACCTGTACTTATACATGGATGAATCAAAATTTCCAGAGCAGAAGTGTGACAGGCTTCCTCATGTAATAATAATAATTTAAGGGTCATCAATCCATCCATTTTTTGGCCGTTTATCTGTGACTGGGTCACAGTGGTGGCACACATGCATGCCACATCCACCAACTCCTCCCCAGGATCCCAAGGTGTTCCCAGGCCAGCCGGGATACATAATCCTCCTAGCGTGTCCTCAGTCTGTCCCAGTCTCCTCTGAGCTGGTTGTCCTGGAACACCTCCACAGGAGCATCTCCACAGGCAGGAACACCTCAACAGGAACACCTCCACAGGAACACCTCCACAGGAACATCTCCACGGGAGCATCTCCACAGGAACACCTCCACGGGCATCTCCACAGGCAGGAACACCTCCACAGGAACACCTCCACAGGAGCATCTCCACAGGCAGGAACATCTCCACAGGAACACCTCCACAGGAACACCTCCACAGACAGGAACACCTCAACAGGAACACCTCCGCGGGAACACCTCAACAGGAACACCTCCACAGGAACATCTCCACAGGAACATCTCCACAGGAACACCTCCACAGGACCACCTCCACAGGAACATCTCCACAGGAACACCTCCACAGGAACACCTCCACAGGAACACCTCCACAGGAATATCTCAACAGGAACACATCAACGGGAACACCTCCACGGGAACACCTCAACAGGAACACCTCCACAGGAACACCTCCACAGGAACATCTCCACAGGCAGGACCACCTCCACAGGAACACCTCCACAGGAACATCTCCACAGGAACAACTCCACAGGAATATCTCAACAGGAACACATCAACGGGAACACCTCCACGGGAACACCTCCACAGGAACATCTCCACAGGAACACCTCCACAGGAACACCTCCACAGGAACACCTCCACAGGAGCAGTGTCTCAACTCCAAGCTCTTCCCTGATGTCTGGCCTCCTCAGCCCCCCAACAGAAGTAATTCTGCTGCTTGTATCTGTGATCTTAAGGATTGTTATTTTTCTAATATTACGGGCTATTTGTGTAAATTTGTTTGAATGATGTTTCGAACATTACAGCAGCTTCTCTGACCTTATTCATCGGCTTTCTCCTCCATTACAAATTATTTCTTGTACAAATGCAAGAAATAACTTTACATAATGTTTTTCATTTGGATTTGAGAAGCCCGTTCCTGCTGGAAGCAATTTGAAATGTCATGGTAATACTGGGTTTCTGGGTAATAACCCTCAGCAGACAGGATTAGGGTTGGGGGTGCATCAGGATGCTCATGAACACCCCTGGAAAACATCAGAGATACAGAACAACCTGCGATCTTGAGCATCTACGCAGGTACAAGCACTGAGGGGCCTCAGTTTGACCAGTCAGGTGAAGTCAGTTTGGTGTTGGTGAGACGATGGAGAGTCAAATCAAGTAAAGAATGAAGGACAAAACACAGGACAACATCATGTGATGGAGAAACACCAACCTTGGCTCCTGAGCACAGCAAAGCCATGGTTTCCTCTATGTCGTTACCACACACCACCTCACACAGCCTCTGCAAACACACACACACACACACACACACCATCACAACAGGAATTTTAAAAAAGAAATAATTTACATTTAAAGAAACACTATCTATCTATCTATTTGCCTTAAAATAACAGCTTCAACATCATTTTAATGCTGCACTGTAATGGGTTAGGGTTAGGCCAGCACTCACATTACAACCAGAGCCGGAGCGGCACCTGTCAGATCCACCAGACCTGACCTGACCGGGTGGCTGTGCACACCGTGCGGTGCTGCAGCTAACCCTAGCCGGCTGGCACCAGGTCTGCCGGATCTGACAGGTGTGCCGCGCATACAGACTGTCGTACTTTCATTATAAACCGACTTTTGTTTATATCGAGCGGTTATCGGATTTCATATCTGGCCACCGTGCATGTCTCCCTGCTCAAGTAAGCCCTGACTGCAATCCGCAGATCGAGGAGTGGCTCAATGTGGGTGGAGCTATACGTTTGACTCCGCCCACTTCCTCAATAGCAAGCGACTGGAAGAGGTTGCTAACTCTAACCCTTACCCTAATCCTAACCCTAACCCTAACCTTAACCTTAACCCTTCACCTAACCCTAACCAGATGGCACCTGGGTGGAGTCAAACGTTTAGCTCTGCCCACATTTAGCCCAACCCTGATCTGCGGACTGCAGTCAGGTGCAATTGCTCTGCTCTGCCGCTCTGACCAGCTGAAGCAGCAGCACCCGAGCAGCAGACGGACGTCACTGACGTAGTGAGGGTAATGTTTTCAGCGAATCAACAATCAGAGAAAATATAACACATCAGACACTGGAGTGGTTTAGAGCCTATGTAAGACTTGAGCTTGTTTATATTCACAAATGAGTACACATGATGAGTGGAAAAATTTACAATAAAACAAATCTGACTTTTTGTAAAAGTCAGATTTGGCGTGAGATTTCTCTCTTGAGCGTGAGAGCGTGAGATTGAGGCTGAATGCGTGACTGTCACGGCCAGTGCGTGAGAGTTGGCAACCCTGCCGTGGAGGTCTGGCGAGCGGCCGGACTCGGAGACAGGACGCGACACTTTACGGCATCACGGCACTGACGAGTACGGCTAGCCTGCTAGCTGCTCTCAGTACACAAACCACGGCAGAGCCCAAGAAACCCAAAGAAACTGCTGACGGAGGAAACACAACATGAGTTTTCAAGACAAAACCTGTTATGACACTGCCAATGTTTTTCTGTAGTCAAAATCCCAGGTTTCTGTTTCCCAGGTGAAGAGCATCCCCCGGAGATATGTTGCTATGAAACAAACACACACACACACACACACACACACACCTTGTTCATTAGTGTGTTGCAGGAGGCCAGAGGGTGGGGCCGTCTGTAGCGCCCCCTGGCGTATTTATTCTGGATGAACTTTGACCTCTCCTCATCAGACGCCTCAGGGCGAATCTGCTCTGCTGCCGGCACCACTGGAGCCCACACCTGATTGGCTAGCTGGTTGCCATGGCTAACAAACAGCTGGGGTGGAGACAGAGAGATAAAACTCAGAAAACATATTTTAAAAGTTACTTTAAGTTTCCATGTGATAACAATTTTATTAATTTACTATAAAACTATTTTTTACTTTGTTATTCAGGGTTTTATTTCAGTGTTTTTACTGCATTCCTCTCTCACTGGACTGGAAACTTCTACCCCGTCCAATCACATCCAACTACATCCCCGTCCAATCACAGTCAAGCTGCATCTCAGGGCCAGTTAGGGTTGGTGATTGTGCAGATGTTTCAGAAACAGTCGTATCCATGGTGACAGTGTCCAGGCAGCACACACACTCCATATTCAGTTTGGTCTATTTGTCTGGCTTTATTCCATATGGCATTATATTAGCATGACAGAGTGTGTGTTGGTTTGAACACTGGGAGGTTCACACAAAACACACACACACACACACACACACCAAACTCACCTGCATGAGCGGTTCGGTCCACACCTTGCTGTCCAACTTCAGACTCCGAACTTTAGACAAGCTGCTGCCCAGAGCTCTGTGCTGCCCTGTTAGCATCATGAATTCAAAAGAATGGGTCCGTTAGCACTGCTAGCTTGTCACGTCATCTGGGAATAAGCGAGGCGAGGAAATAGTGACATCATCCTGCACTAGTAGCCAAATTAAAATTAAAATTTCAACCGATAAAACCTTCACAAATCTTTCAACATCCTCTCTCATCCACCTGTCCCTTCAAAATAAAAGTGTTTCTCTCCCAAAGTGAGATGCTGTGGGTTTGCACCTGAGTGATCCCGCCCACACTTCCTGTTTCAACAGGAAATACAGCAGAACAAGACAATAAAAGTCCATTTCATGGGGTCTTTAATGTGTTTCTGTGTTATAATGAGGGCTGTCACAGGTAACACGTTAACGCATGTGAGTCATTTGAGGACTCGTTATTAAATAATTAGTGCAAATTAAGACAATTTTGAACTTTATCAAACTTGATTGACATAATTTATCCATAACGTAAAAATGTACTTGTGTAATCACATTTCTGCCTCTGTATTAAATTATGGCATCATTAATGTTTATGTTAACTGAAAATATTCATGTTTAAATGGAAGGACATGTGATCACCGGCCAATCAGAACAGAGGACAAACTCAAGTGAGGATTGTTAGCATTAGCATTCTGTTAGCTTACCAGCACAGGCCTGACAGATAACCAGCAGCAGGTTGACCGACGCCCACTCCGGGTGGGCGGAGCCGCAGTCGGCACACACCTTGTTGAAGGGGTTTTCCCAGAGCCGCTGCGCCACCTGGCTGCAGGACAGAGCGTTGCAGATGGTGGAGGACAGACTGCAGAGCCAGACGGACAGCTCCTTCGACGAATCAACAGACAGACTGCAAGGAGGGGGCGGGGCCAGAACCGGGAACAGCGAGGAATAAAATGTGAGGAGAACACAGAGAGAAAACAGAGGGATAAACTGCAGACGGCTGGGTTTGGAGGAGGGATTAGGATTAGGAGGTGGGGTCAGGTGTTCAGAAAAATGTTCAGGGGTTCTGTGTGGAACCCAGAACCCCGCAGCCCCGAAGGCGTCACAATGCTCCTGATTATTAGATTATTAGAGGAACCAATCAGAGGGAGCTGCTCCCCCCCAGCCTCACCACACCTGGTTCAGGTTAGAGTTTTAATCTGATTCTGAAAGGGTTCAGGTTAGGGTTTAAACTGGTTTTGGTCCAGTTTAGGAATTATTCAGGGTCTGAGTTTGGTAAGGTTAGGGTTATGGCTGGTTTAAGTCTAGTTTAAGATTAATTTAGGATCCAGGTTTGGGTCAGGTTAGTGCCAGGTTGTGGTTAGGTAGTAATATATTACTGTAATCTTATTTTGAAAGAGTTAAGATTAGGCTTTAGGTCTAGTTTAGAACGAAATAGCACCTTATGCCAAAAATAAATTAACAGATTTGTCAGAGAAAATCAATAAAAGGTGTTTTTCTAATCACTCTTTATTCTAGTGGTGACTGGTTTGTACTGGTTCTTTGGTTCTGAGTTGTTTGTTTTGTTGTGTTTTTATTTTATTCACCATGAAATCACAGAGTTTCCAGTATTTACACATGATACACTCTGACCTGCGGAGGCCAGCTGGGCTGATCCAGGATTAGGATTAGGGTTAGGGTTAGGGGTTTGTACCGTTTGGCCTGAAGGGGGCGCTACAGGAAAAGTCATGAGGTCATCACAACTGAGAGGGTTAATCTCATGTTTAACATTGTTCACCGTGACAAAGTGACTATAATCTACTATAATCTTTATATAATCTTTATATAATCTACTATAATATTCTATGATCTTTATATAATCTACTATAATCTTTATATAATCTTTAATTAATCTAATATAATCTTTATATAATCTAATCCATTAAATTCAGACAGACAGACAGACAGACAGGCAGGCAGACAGACAGGTGAGACAGACAGGTGTACCTGAAGCTCCTGTATGGAGTGATGAGGGTAAACGAGTGTTTTCCTGTTGCTTTGACAGAAGCCACATTCAGAGGAATGGAGAAGGAGGCCACGCCCACCTGGTAACCCTGCGCACACACACACACACACACACACACACATAAAGCCTGGTACGATTGTATGTACTTGCGTTTTTTGTGTGTTTTTTGTTTGTTTGTGTGTGTGTATGTTTGCTTGTGTTTGTGTGTGTGTGTGTGTGTGTGTGTTTGTGTGTGTGTGTGTGTGTGTGTGTTTGCTTGTGTTTCTGTGTGTGTTTGCTTGTGTTTGTGTGTGTGTGTGTGTGTGCGCGCACCTCCTTGTTGTCATAGATCCAGAGGTCGTGACCCCAGACGGCAGCGTAAGCGCGGCTTCGAGGATCCTTGATGGTGATTGGTCCATGAAATTCTGGAGGGGCGGGGCTTGGCTGGCCTCGAGTCGCCAGCAGAGATGAGACCCAACCATTCTGAACCTCTGAGAGAGGAAACAACCAAACGCTGCAAAAATACTGCAAAAACACTGCAAAATACTACAAAGTACTGCCAAATATGCACTGCTGACAAATATCACAAACAACACAAAGTATTTTAGCACAAAATACGGCAGGAACTGCAGTTTTACACAGTATTCCAGTATTACAGAACCACATGTAGGGAACATCTGGGCAAAAGTTACAGACTTCTGGCCACAGGATGAAGAGCTAACATCGTCATTAGTGTTATTATTATTATTATTATTGTTGTTGTTGTTGTTGTTGTTGTTGTTGTTGTTGTTAGAAATATTGTTCTCCTTAGTTTCCTACAAGAGCTTGTTGAGGATGACCTGAGTGATAGCTCTTCACTCCGAATCGGTGCTCTTTGTCATAATCCCAAATGCTCAGGTGACTCCACTCCCAGCATGCATCACGGCAGCCCTCGGCACCCTGACCTCTGCAAAGTGAACATGAGCGGACGGAGAACAGAACGTACCGTCGCTGTGTGCCATGAAGTCATAGCGCTTCCTCCTGAAGTAAACAGAAAACCGCCCTCTGTCCTGTTTCTTGACGTTGGTGATGCTGGAGACGTGGAAGAGCACCTCGCTGAACTTGTCCTGGAACACAGAGGAAACACAGAACAAGCTGCTAGATCACACTCGGCTCTGCTCGCTGTCAGCTTAGCCCTAACGTGGTTTTAAAAACCAAGCAGGCCTCTGGATCCTTCCTTCCTCCCAGAGTCCTGAGACGAAGAAGGTTCTCTGTTGCTGTTTTAAACCTGCTGTGTTTGTGAGCATTACGTTGTGAAGGAATGTGATGGTGTGGAAGCCCAATGTGCATCTGATATTAACGCAATAACACTTTCCTAACTGACAAATCAATCAATCAATCACATTATTCAGTGAAGTATGGACTGTTCTGGAATCATGAAACTATGGATCATGTTGCTCCTCCTGTTTCTGGACCTGATGTCTTTGCTCAGTGACTGTGTTCTGTTTCCTTTGTGCTGTGCCGCTCCTCCACACCTGTCCTGTGTCAGCTGCTTCACCGTGCCCAGTTTCTCACCTGGCCTGAGTGTGTGTCGTCTCACCTGGCCTGAGTGTGTGTCGTCAGCCCTAACTGTTCTGTTCCCTCTCTGTTTCCCTCGGCCAGTCCCTGTCTGGGTTAGGGTTCCAGGGTTAGGGTTAGGGTTCCAGGGTTAGGGTTAGGGTTCCAGCCCGTTCCCCCGGCGGTTCTTCTGTCCTTGTTAGTATTGAAGTTCTGTTTCCGTTCAGTTCTTGTTATTCTAATTATTGTCTGTGTTGCTGCTGTTGGAATATTCCTAATATCTAATCTAATGTTCCTCATGTTCCTTGTGTTTCCTGACCGCAACGTCCCGGGTTCGAATCCCACCTCAGGCCCTTTGCTGCAGGTCGCCCCCTCTCTGGCCCACCTGTCTCTCTCTCTCTGTCCTGTCTCTCTCTCTCCTGCCTGTCCTGTCTCTCTCTCTGTCCTGTCTCTCTCTCTGACAGGCACGGCAAGGCATGTTTATTTGTATATCACATTTCAGCAACAGGGCAATTCAAAGTGCTTTACATAGAGCATAAAAGGCATTAAAACAATCTAAAAGCAACAGAAGAAAGCATACATAAAAACAATTAAAAAGTGTTAAATTTAGGAATTAAAAGAAGCTAAAGAGAATAAGATGATAAAACAGGACATTAAAAGTTACAGTGCAGTGTAAAATATTAGCCCTTAATGTGGTTTAATGGAAGGCAGTGGCAAACAGAAAAGTCTTCAGCTGTGATTTAAAAGAACTGGGAGTCACAGCAAATCTACAGTTTTCTGGGAGTTTTCTGGGATACAGGTGTGTTTAAAGGTTTGTGTATATTAAGGTATTGTTTTCACGGCCGCTGTAGTGCACAGTGGACATCAGAACATCCAGACGTTTTGACAGTGCATATTTTTGGTGTGTATCTTGAATGTCCTTAAACATTTAAATCCTGTTTTTTTTTTTTTTTTTTTGTGATTGAGGCCTGATAATGTTTGGTGTTAAACTTGTTAGAGTCCACAAGCATCGTGACCACTAGGGGGCTCCACTGTGTCACTTCTGAAACAAGTCACTAAATCAGTTAGTTGCAGAGGAAGAACAAGGGAAGAAGGTAAGAAGGTAACAGGTTTGCTGGTTCTGTTTAATGATGAAGGGATTGACCATTACGGTGAAGATGGAGGTGGGTCAGCTGTTCTGATTGGTTAGTACCTGCATCAGATCAGGGAAGGTAGAGAGACATCAACTCACTGTTCGTTTTTTCCACAGAGACATCAGCTGCCCGTCCAGCGTCGCCCATAAAACACTGTGCCTGTTAGATAAAGAGACAGGTTATCCATCTGTGGTTCTGTCTTTCTCTCAACCTGTCTGTCTGAACCATGAATCGGCTTTCAGGACCAGGAGACAAAGAGTGAATTAACCTCAACTAACCCCAACCCACCAGTAGAACCGGAACCAGTGCCCAGCTTTTGTGTTTATGGACTTTTTTGTGTTGAATTTGTGGACTTTTGTTGTTTCCTGGTGTCGATGGACGTCTTGTGTTTCTGGGTTCTCTGCTTTTCTTTAGGTCTTGTGTTATTCTGGTTTGGCTTAGTCCCCCCATCCTGTTCTGTAACTGACTCATGTGGCTTCCTGTGTCCTCCCTCCAGCTCAATCCTGTCCTATGACTAGTCCTCTGTGTGTTCATACCGGTGGGTTTCTTTGGTTCAAGTTCAGTTTACCATTATCTACCTGATTCCTGGTGTCTGTCAACACATAATTATTTACTCCAGTTCCTGTTTGCTCATGCATTTGGGTCCACCCATGACAACTAATACATGATACAGTCCAACTTTTATTTTGGAGATGCTGTTATGTTGAAGGAGTATTTCCTGATTGAGAGGAAGTTGGAAACACACTGCCATAGGTAACTATACATATAAAATCCCGGTTGAACGCCACCTCACGGACAGTTCAATAACTTCATATTCCATGTTTCCAAGCACAAATGGTGCACAAAAAGAATGCTTCAGTGTGAAGGCATGAAAGGCTTTAAGAAAAGCGTCCATCTCCAAATTTTGTATGAAAAACCCTGCATGGCCAATTCATATTTTAGACCCCACAAGTCACATCTTCAGAGGAGTTCATGTCCCAGTAAGACGAGCCGAGCCCCTCCTGATCACCTGAAGCCCTTCCAGACGTCCAGCCAGCTGGCCCTCACCACGGCGCTCTGCACGCTCGGACTCACAGCGCCGCCTTTCTTCCTCGACACACGAATGGTGGCAGCCCTGCAGGACACACATGCACACACAGGGTGAGGTAAACGCACATACGCCATGTGGACAAAAATATTGGGCCATCTCCACATTACACGTTCAGGAGCTTTTCTGACATCCCATTCTAAATCCATAGGCATTATAGTATTGAAAAGTATTTTTATTAGTGTATAATCATGTGGAAATAAGAATCTTTTTATTTTCCTTTGCTTAGAATAAGCTATTTATATTACATGGGGAGCGGGTCCGCATCCATGGAGGCCTCCATGTTACACTGCCATAATTAATAGTAGCCCATAAAGGACAAACCAGACAGGAGCTAAAGAATGCGCCTGTCATGTTTGTGCAAATGCACATGTAGACCGGAAGTCAACTAACAAAGACTTTGCTGGCCACAGGCTTGTCCTTTAGTTGTGTGAGAACTTGGAGAGAGTCTTTTGAGAGTTAGAGTTGTGAGAAGTTTGCTAAATGGAGGATCATACTTATTATTTAGCACAACAAAGAGCAAGGCAGGGCGAACCTTCCTCTTCAAAGGTGTGAAAACATGAAGAAGCCAAATGAATTTGAGGCAGATGGAGACAGAAAACACTGGTAAACATCAGTGTGGCTTTCCCATATGGAAACTGCTGATGAGGGACAAACTTTTTGACAGTAACCAGGTTTCCATCCACCTATTTTTATTCGCATTTTCAAAAATTGTGAAAAAAAAAAAACTTGGATGGAAACGCCAGAAATTCGAAAAACGGCCGAAAATTCGCATAAAGTTTTTACGCTTGGAGGGGGTGGATTTCTCAGCATATCGATAAAAGAAAATGCGACTTTTTGCTGTGGAAACAGGTTTTGCAAATAAACAATGACTGGACCGGATACCATGTCAAACTTCTACGCTACAGTCTTATTATTAGTTATTATCATTATTATTATTATTATTATTTTACTACTTTATTACTTATTCCTTATTTAGGATGGTTCGGTACGAAGTCAGCGCTGCCAAAATAGTAAGCAGACTTCTCCTAAGAGCCGACAAGTTCAACAGGAATCTGTCCCTGATCAGCTGTTGAGTGTCAGCTGAGTGTTTGTTGTTGTTCAGTCGACACACAGACGCTATCTTATGACATCATCTCGTGGCACACTCTTCTCCCAATAATCGCAAAACAAAACTAATGGAAACAGGCATAAATTCGCATGGAAACCTGACTAATGACACTGAAGTCCCCTGTCGTCTGCTGGACAGGCGGTGTAGACTACTGTTATAACTACTGTGTGGTGTGTACTTATTTAGCTAATACATGGCTATGGGCATAGTTACCAACACAAGCAGTCCAAGTTACCATTTTGTCAATGTTGAAACACATAAATATCTTCATATTCATGGAGCCTCCCGCCCCTCTGCCCGGGGATCAGTTGAGAAAAAAAAAGACTCATTCGATCACTTTGTTGTGGCATTACAAATCCGCACCCACGGAACTGTGCCCACGGGTTTGCAATCCATGCGCTCTGACAACTCGGGCATGGATTGGTAATCAGAAAGCATGAGTACAGATTTACACATGGGTCTTTTTTAAGCAGACCCCTCGGGGGCTCTGAACAATCAGAATCAGAATCAGAATCAGAAAGCTTTATTTAGCCCCAAAGGGCAGTTTAGTTTCCACAGTCCTGACTTAACAAAATCAAAACAAGCAAGCAACAACACTCTTCCCACACACAGCAACAGAGGAGGCAACAAATGACCAGCGGGGGGACAAAAATACAAACCCAACTCAAGGAGCACAAAGAAACAGCTGCACAAAGTGCCCAAGAGAGCTCACAAAAACACAAAACCGATGGAAAAAGAAATATCTATAAAGTATAAAGTGCTTGAGTACATTGCACAAGAGTGTCGCTCTGAACAGAGCAAAGTGCCGGGGATCATTGCACGCAGAACACAAGAACCGTAAGGGGTTAGTGCAAAAGACTGTGCCAGGCATCAAAAGAACAACAAAAAATCTACTCTGCATTCAGCAACTTGATGGCAGAGGGAATCAACGAGCTGGATGGCGGCAAGTAACGCCGCCCTGACGTCGTAAGTGCAGCATGCTCACTGTTGATGATGCTCTTTGCTTTCTGGAGGACCCGACGCTCCCACAGAGAGTTCAGATCAGTCAGCTGCACTCCAATAATTTTTGAACAGACTTTGACGACACTGCCAAGACATTTTTTGTCTTTCCCAGACAAACCACCAAACCAGCGCACAAAAGAAAAAGTTAACAGGCTCTCAATGTATGACAGGTACACAGTGCACAAGACGGGTTTCGACACATTAAAGGAGTTCAGCTTCCACAATAAGTGGGTTCTTTGCTGAGCCTTTTTAACAATTTCCTCCGAGTTTACATCAAATCTGAGACAGGAGTCAAATATAGTGCCCAACTATTTGTAAGTGTCCACTATGTCTTTACCATGAATAACAAGAGCCATAGGAATAGTCTTGTTTTTCCTAAAGTCAATCAAAAGTTCTTTGGTTTTAGAACAAGATCATGCTTTTAGGTTTGTTGTGGAAAGCCCGATCCCAGCAGGTTAGGACACAACCAATGTGTGGTCAGTGTTGACCACACAAAGGCAACAGCTCAAATGTCCTAATGTCTTTGCTATACACGCCTGCTTTTATTTGGAATAATGTAGGAATTGTTAATGTTTTCGTTTTGTCTCGTGACAACATGAGCACTGTGGAGGACACAGAGGAAAATGTTGTGTTGAGTTGATTAAATATATTTTTGTTTGCCGTTGAGTATTTTTTGCCTGCTTGCTCCTGCATTTGGGTCCTCCACCATCCACTCACCGTGGCAGTATCGTATCATACTGAAGTTTGGGTAACACTTTGGGGCATTGAGCAGCTCCTCGCATGACATTTGTGTGTGTGTGTGTGTGTGTGTGTGTACCTTGGCGTCTTCTGTTTCTGAGGTTTTCCTGGCTGTCCTGATTGGTCGGCTTTACAAGGAGGGAGCGGGGCAGGCCGACAAGGGACCACGCGACCTGACTGATTGGTTGAATTGCTGGAATGTACACACACATACACACACACACACACACACACACACACACACACACACACAAACAGATTATCTTTGACCTGACTCTCTTCCTCATTGAAAGCCAGTATATTTCAGCCTCTTCTCTGATTCGTCTCTGATTGTGGTTCTTTTGTTTTTCTTTCCTTTTCTTTTGTTTCACACAATAAAAAATTCAAATGAGCCAAAAGTTATCAGCAGAAGACATGCAGAGCTGTCAGATGATTGGTCAGACTTTACTATCCAATCACATTTGGTCAGTCCAATCTCCACCATGGAGCTCCATCAGCAGCTTTGGCTTTTCTTCCGCATTGCAGAACTCATTTGGGCTAATTACCCAGAAGGCAATGTGTGTCCTGTAGTTGGGTCAGATCTCGCTCACTTCACATTTAAACAGAGAGAGAGACTGAGAGACACCTCATCAGAGGATCCTCTGAGTTTAGCACGTTATTGTAGTAGTAAGTAGTTAGATTAGTACTATAGTAGTAGAAATGTAATACTGATGTATACTTGGTGTTGAAGGCGTGGTCAGCAGCTGGGTCTCTTTCCATTGGTCTATCAGCATCAGAGGAGGTAGGGCCAACCTCTGCACCTTCCTCCTCATTGGACGACTCAGCCTCAGCTTCCTCTTGTTTTGCCCACTCAGCGAGCACCGTGATGTAAAGCTCCTCTCCTTCCACGGCCGAAGGGGAGGAGTTTAAAGCTAGGAGCAGAACAACACGGAGAGGACAAACAACCTAATAACCAGCGAATATAAACTCAGTGAGCGCGTTTACATGCACACCATATTCCTGTATTATTCAGAATATTCTCAATATTCCGGTTGAGTCATGTAAACACACACCGAACCCGATTAAGGTCATATTCCGGTTGGAGAATATTCCGAATCAGACCCCTGGCATGTGCCTGTTCCAAGTGGAATATTAGCTATGTTTACATGCGCAAAATTTCTCCAATCCGATCTAACGTCTAGCATCACGCTGACGTAACACATATGCGCAGTGGAGATCATTTTACCCCAACCAGGAAGACAGGATCCGAATGGATGTGTACATGGACGCCGTTCGGAATAATGATCGGCATAAACCACCTCTCTCTTTCGGAATGAAATTTCTTTCCGAATGGACCGTATCGGATCACAATCTTCCGATTGACGTGTTTACATGAAGCATTTTTAACCTGATTTGGCCTTTATTCCGATTATTTGTGTCCATGTAAACATAGCTACTGTGCCATGTAAACTCCAGACAATGCCCCGTACCGGAATATTCAGCTACATCTGCACATGCTCGAGTTGCAATGAATCCTGGGGCGTCTTTGTTGCTATGGTTACTGCAAGCGGGGAAAACGACATGACGTACAGCAGCAAGAGCCAGGAGACTGCAGTCTGCCTTCAGCTGAACAAAGACTACAGTATCAGGAGGATATCGATGGGACAAAACACAGAAATAATGACCTCTTCTTCTTCTTCTTCTGTATTTCCGGCAGACCAGATGCCTACAGGCGCACTGCTGCCCCCCGCAGGTTGAGTGTTGCATTACATAAGAGCGTGAAATTCGCTGGAACACGGGAACATGCCAAGTCACATGTAAACAGAATATTCCAGCTGCTGCAGCGCATATAAACACCTTATTCAGGAAATTACCTTAACCTGAATATTGACCCGAATCAGAATATGATGTGCATGTAAACAGAGTCATAGTTTACCTTCATCGCTCTCCGGTGGAGTGACGGTGGTCACTGCAGTCTGATCTAAAGCCACTTTCACAGCCCCGAACAACGCCTCCACATCTGCAATCATTATCATAAACACACAGTACTTTTGTTTTCCTTCTGTTTTCCCTGAGTGTATGACTTGGTTTTATTTTTTAATTTTCGTTGTTAGAGGCTTGATATACTTGTTTCTTATTTGCAAATATGTTTCATCATTAATATTAGAAACTGATGACAGTAACTATTCAGCTCAACCAAAAGTTTAAATTTTGTCATTTCACCATCAGCAGTCACACTCAGATGAAATCTGCATGTTTCTCCAAAACAACTGAATAAGAGCTATTTTACGTTTTTAGGATTCTGCGGTCACGTTTTATAACATCAGCTGCTTACTCGCCTGATTTTTCAACAGAGAATTAAAACAACAGGAACCATGTCACAACCTTGATTGTGTCCCTGGGTGTTATTTTTTTTTTAATGTTGTTTTTGCCTTGTTTTTTCATTGTGTGATATTTGGTGTCTGAGACTTGACTGCGTGGAGCTCGGGGAGTTTTTGGCCTGTTGGTGGCGCTGTGGTGGGACAATCAGTTTCATTTTGTGGATGCAGGATATTAATGTAAAAACACATCATCCACTAAAGGTTTATCGGTCTGTCCAAGATATGGAGTGTAAAAGTAATGAGCAGAGATACAGAGGAGCAGTTCCCTGGGAGTCTGTAGGAGGACCTGAGGAGTCACCTGATGCTAACCGAGGAAGCGGATTGGTTGATGAGCGCTGAAGTCAGGGAAGTACTGCAGACAGGTAACATCAAGCAGAACACTTTGAAGACTTCAGCTGAAAACTGAGGTAAACATCTGCCATATTGTTCAGACACACAACATTCAGCTTTTACAGGTTAGGGCTGACCTCTGACCTCTGCAGAGCCACTTCCTGTTTACTTCAGTTGTTTTGGAGCTGCTGGTATTTTCACATACAAACGTCACCAATGTTGAACTGACATGGAGTGTTAGCTTCTGAAAACATTCATTTACCTGTGAGGCCATCTGCCGTAACCCCAGGCATTGGTAGAGGGGGTGGTCGATGTTTACCAGCTGTGGCGGGCGGAGCCAAAGGCATCGTCACAGCAGGGTTTTGGTTGCCATGGTGAAACATGGCGGCATCGAGGTTACGGACGGCACCATCTGCTCCTGGGCTAGCAGAGGGGTTAGCAACACAGCTAACCACCCCAGCCAAACATGGTATGTTGGTGGCTAATGAGCTAACTATGCTGTCTAAGCTAGGAGCGCTGGGGTTAGCAGAGACAGTGTTGGGTGCGGTGGCGGCACCAGCAGGGTTAGCAACAGCATTAGCAACTCCCGCTAAGCTAGGTATGTGGGCAGCGATGCTGTTTGTCATGCTGCTGATGCTGGGCGGAGCCGGGGGCGCCGAGGCACAGCCGGCAGTCGAACCGGAGACCCAGGCTGGACCGGGAGAGCTGACGCATCGGGTCAATCTAGGAGGAAGACAAGGAGGATCCTCATCTGAGAACGGAGGACAAATGAGATGACATGATTATCAGGGACGCTGTGCAGCTCTGTATCATCCAGGTGAACTTCCACCTGCTGGAGTTGTGGAGTAACACCTGTTCGGTTTATTTCACCTCACAGAGGAAGAGGAACGGCCTGAATCCTGGTGGACATTAAACATTTTACACCTGGACTGATATCTGATCTTCACAGGAAGTGACTCGACGGAAGTGAGGAAAGGAAGTCAGAGGAGACATGAACAGAGTTGTGAAATACAGCCAATCACAGGGCTTCGTCTCACCTAGGCCACTGAAAACAAAGGAAACACACTGAGCAACTGGGTTACACTTATTTAAGTCAAATTGTCAAATTCGCTGTAGTGAAGGTAATATTGTATTGTATATGATATTGTAACCCTAGTTCTATAACCACAGGCAGAACCCTCACCTGGCTGTTTCCAGGTCACAAAGGAAGGGAGGGGGGAGTGAAGGAGAGGAGGAGGTAGTGAAGGAAAGGAGACATTGCCTAGATACCTGGGTAATGCCCACCCAAATGGATATAGACTTGTGTTAATGTGTCACTTCCTCTGTTAGATGTTTGTAATTATATTATGAAATTATATTATATTATGAAAAACCTCCATCTGTCTGAATGATTTCACCAGAAAGACTGAGGTGACCAGGAGAAGCACCTGAGCTCCTGGTTCACCGACACGACAAAACGAAAACCAAAATATTAAATCAGACGGATGAAGTGTTCCTGTGAAGTGAGAGTGATGACAGACTAAATTTGTCGGTTGATCTGTGATGACACTCAGTTTGTCTTTTGTCCTCTGAGCTTCAGGCAGATAATTACAGCCTGGAGGTCAAACTGGTTTCTCAGCATCTGCCGATCAACACGCCCCAGTTTCTGGAAACACAACGAACTGGAAATAGTTTCCACTGTGAGACAGAATGATGTTGAAGAAGAGCAAGCCATCTCAAAGTCACATCAAACGCTTTGACGCTCTGAAGTCGCTGGTGTAAGGAGGATGCTGATGAAGATGCTGATGAAGACGTTCACATGACCTGAAACTGCGTGCTGTTTTATCTCAAGCGTGGAATGTGGATCTGCAGCTTCACGCCAGACCATCCCACCATGACACAGCAAAAAAAAAAAAAAAAAAAAAAAAAAAAAAAGGGAAGCTGACATGGAAACCTAGGGGTCAGATTCTAACCCTAACTCTTCTCTCATGCCATTTCCTAAAGATTCAATTCAGAAAAAATGGAAATAAAGAATTCTCAAAAACAGTTCTTATACATTTTCTTAATTTTCTTGTATTTCTAAGAAAATTAAATGCACAAACACAAGGCATTTTTTAAATCAATGTTCATGTTTGTTTTTGATTTTTTCCCCTGAACTTTAAGGGAAATTTTGCCTGACATGAAGCCTGCAGTTGTTGAGGGAGTTTTTTTTTACCACCTGATTAATTGTATTCATGTGTGCCGTCTTTCTATCTTTTCATTGTACTGTGATGCTGCTGGATCCACAATTTCCCTGAGGGAACCTACCTAAAGGGATCAGTAAAGTTTTATCTAATCTAATCTAATCTAATATTTTGAAAAGCTTGAAAATTAAAAAAAAGTTTGTTTGTTTATTTGTTTTGGCATGGCATGAAACTAATTAGACTATAAATCAGAGACTCATCATGAGAGTCACAGGAAATGTTTCTAACAGTGTTAAACCACAGGTGGAAAATTAACTGAAATCCCTCAATAGGGGGCGCCACCAGTTTCAAATATGTGTGTATGTGTGTGTGTGTGTGTATGTGTGTGTGTGTGTGTGTGTGTGTGTGTGTGTGTGTGTACCTCCACTCCTATGGATGCCATTGGATGAAGACTGCAGATTCGCACCAGTCAGATCTCTGCAAGCAGAGTGAGTGAGTGAGTGAGTGAGTGAGTGTGTGTGTGCAGTGCCGGTTTTACCTGTGTTGGCACTCTAGGCAAAATTACTCCCTTGCGCCCTTCCATGCCTGCCCCCCCCCCCTCCCCGGGACGCCGGCAAATTACCCCGACGGTGTTGCGCCGGTCAACAATCCCGCTGCCGGTGCCCCTATGGCCGCTAGCGGCGCCCCTCCAGCAGATGGCGCCCTAGGCAATTGCCTATATCGCCTATGCCAAAAGCCGGCCCTGTGTGTGTGTGTGTGTGTGTGTGTGTGTGTGAGTGAGTCTGTGTGCGTGTGTGTGTGTGTGTGTGTGTGTGTGTGTGTGAGTGAGTGTGAGTGTGTGTGTGTGTGTGTGTGTGTGTGTGTGTGTGTGTGTGTGTGTGTGTGCTGACCGGTCTGAGGCCTTCAGGTTGTCCCGGATGTAGCGAGCTCTGGGCTTCGGGACGGGAGGAAGAGGAGGGGGCGAAGCCATCTGGAGGACAGGACAGGTGTAAACAGGAAGTTACAGCCCTATTTGTGTGAAGCCCCGCCCCCTTCAGAGGACACGCCCCTTTCAGTCAGTCAGTCAGTCAGTCAGTCAGGAACCCCGCTGTCCTAGCAACCAAACCCCTGCCGCAGCCTCAAACATCCTGACATCTATTATGGGATGACCCACACGAGACGTTTTAATCCTTGACCCACAAGAGATGTTTTAATCTCTGACCCACAAGAGATATTTTAATCCCTGACCCACAAGAAATATTTTAATCCCTGACCCACAAGATATATTTTAATCCCTGACCCACAAGAAATATTTGAATCCCTGACCCACAAGAGATATTTTAATTCCTGACCCACAAGAAATATTTTAATCCCTGACCCACAAGAGATATTTTAATCCCTGACCCACACGAGACGTTTTAATCCCTGACCCACGAGAGACATTTTAATCCCTGACCCACAAGAGATGTTTTAATTCCTGACCCACAAGAGATATTTTAATCCCTGAAATCACACAAAATGTTTTAATCCCTGACCCACATGAGATGTTTTAATCCCTGACCCACAAGAGATGTTTTAATCCCTGACCCACAAGAGACGTTTTAATCCCTGACCCACACGAGATGTTTTAATCCCTGACCCACAAGAGATATTTTAATCCCTGAAATCACACAAAATGTTTTAATCCCTGACCCACAATAGATATTTTAATCCCTGACCCACAAGAGATATTTTAATCCCTGACCCACAAGAAATATTTTAATCCCTGACCCACAAGAGATATTTTAATCCCTGACCCACAAGAGATGTTTTAATCCCTGACCCACAAGAGATATTTTAATCCCTGAAATCACACAAAATGTTTTAATCCCTGACCCACATAAAATGTTTTAATCCCTGACCCACAAGAGATGTTTTAATCCCTGACCCACAAGAGACGTTTTAATCCCTGACCCACACAAGATGTTTTAATCCCTGACCCACATGAGATGTTTTAATCCCTGACCCACAAGAGATGTTTTAATCCCTGACCCACAAGAGACGTTTTAATCCCTGACCCACACGAGATGTTT
>NC_043993.1:36177777-36192777 GCF_902150065.1 Myripristis murdjan
CAAAATAGCCACCCTTTGCTCTGATTACTGCTTTGCACACTCTTGGCATTCTCTCGATGAGCTTCAAGAGGTAGTCACCTGAAATGGTTTTCCAACAGTCTTGAAGGAGTTCCCAGAGGTGTTTAGCACTTGTTGGCCCCTTTGCCTTCACTCTGCGGTCCAGCTCACCCCAAACCATCTGGATTGGGTTCAGGTCCGGTGACTGTGGCGGCCAGGTCATCTGCCGCAGCACTCCATCACTCTCCTTCTTGGTCAAATAGCCCTTACACAGCCTGGAGGTGTGTTTGGGGTCATTGTCCTGTTGAAAAATAAATGATCGTCCAACTACAGTTTTTTTTGATTGCTTGAACTCGCTGTGCCAAAACTCTAAACACAACGCAAATAAGACACAACACCTGGAAATAAACCATTCACATATATGGCAAACTGAAACTCAGTCATCAAAACTTAAAAATCCTTTGTCAAAATTTAACTCTGATGGCAAAAGGAAACACATTTCCATCACATGAACACACTTTCACAGCAGCAAGCAACACAATAACACACTGAACACAAAACACTGCATTTTTTTTTTTTACTGCTTTTCATTTATTTCTTCAAAAAGAATTCTGCAAAGCTCAAAATAGAAAGCACATTTTTCACAGTAACAACTGTTTCCAAAATAACCAAAAAGTAAAAATAAATAAGTAAGGTGTCAACTCAAAACTGAATAGTGTATAGAGTATACTGTACTTTACAGTACAGTACAGTTTTTTTCAATCACTTTTTCCAGGATAATGAAACTGGGATCCACTTTGTCGTCATCTTCACCTCCAAAACACAGCAGTTTTCTTCTGCAAATGTGTTCATACCTTTTCATTGGATTCACACATTTTTCACACTCTTTTGCACCTGCATCACTGTGAAATCACTAGTGCACCTGCATCACTACCCTTTTCCATAAATCATCATTCACCAATCAATCAGTATGCACCTACAAAAAGGGGCCTATAAATTGTATTCTGTATTTTTTTTTTTTTTCAACTCCTTTGATTTTTTCTATGTAATACTGTATGTGAATTACAGTATTTCAGTTTTTGCCATCAATACAGTAAAATGTCACTTCAAAGTCTTTCTGAGTTTGGATGCAGTTCTTTACTGTAAGTTCACATTTGAATGTGCAGCACACAGGAGAACCTTGTTCAAACTGACAGCTGTATTTTGCATTCTGCTGTCAGCTGTGTTACAGTACAGTAGAGCTGACTGAAGGAATCTACTCATTTGGGCAGAAGTTGAGTTGTTTGAGGGAAATATTGGCTTTTGCTACTTGCTTTACAATGTGTAACTATGTAAATTGTCAAAAAAAAAAAAATGACTGCAATACACACAGGAGAAAGTAAGGTTGAATCTGCTCAGACTGAAAAGGGTCTGTTGCATTCTGGTGTTGAGTATGAAGTGAGTGAGCAGATTAGTTGTATTGGGTGGCAACAAAATGTGCTTTTGCTGCATGTTTGAAATGTTTTGTCATGGTAAGAGCCTTTTGCAAACAAAATTTGTTATTTTGGGCAGAGCACCTCTCATTAGGCTGATGGATTTACTGTTTTGATACCAGGGTTTCTGAGTTGACAAACATAAATAAACATACATAGTATAGTACGTAAAGCAAAAATAAAACAGTACAACAAAATCAAACTACGCACGGCCACAAAATCTCATCCACATCGCATACGATGTCTTCCTGTGCCTCTTTCTCTCACCGCCTCCACACAAAGTACTCAACATGGCTGACCTGGGGTCTGTTTGTAGAGCTTAGGCCCTGACTGACTGCTGTTCAGTTTTCTAAGTAAGTGCTTTCATGTGTGTGTCTCGGGTTTTCTAATTACCCGATGTGTTTTATATTTTGAACATAAGTGTTTTCCCAATGTTACCACATGATTTCATGTTTGAGCGAGGTGTCTTCTGTATGAATAGTGTCTGGTGTTCAGGAGGAAGTGTGTTGCAGAATAGCAAACGTAGTAGCAGAAAAGCACATGTGTCTAAGTTGTGGCCACGCTGTGTTTAAGGTTTAGTTCCAATGAGTTCAAGTTTTGTCACATTGGTTTAAGTAGATGTTCCTACTGTGTAAGCGATCATAAAAAACTGTAAATGCAGAACTGAAATCTACAAACAGCATCCTTACATGTGTCTTCATGGTCTCACTGTGCCAGGGCTGTGTGTGGAGCGTCATCATCACAGTGTCAAATCAACTTTTATTTTGTTGAGAGCTTAAAAAGGCCACATTAGGAGGAGAGGACTCAGACAGGTTTCATTCAGACAGACAGAAAATAGCGCTGCTGAGAGCGGGATCACGTCTCCAGGTCTCTGGCTGCCAGTCCAGACAAATCCTGGACTGGGACAGAAGCTGGGACCAGCAGTGAGCTGCAGACCTCCAGAGGAAGAGAAGATCCTGAGGTGAATCGCGGAGGCCACGAAGTCGTGAAGACGTGGCTGGAAAGACGAGAGGCTCGTAAAGTCTGGATCCAGCTGGTCTGAGCTCTGCCGTCTGACTTCGCCCCAAACCCGACCAGACCGTCCCGAAGGCCAGGTCCCTGTTTTTCTACGCTCTCATTCGTTTAAAGCAAAAATGAAACGTCACAGAGACGATGACATCATCAGTCCATCTGGAAATGTCTCATGTCTGATCATGTAGAGAGTGGAGCACCCCCTGCAGGTGGCCGTTCCCCACCCAGCTCCACACAGCAGATCCTGGATCTGCTCAGTCACTTTAGCTGTTTAATATGAATGACATCACTTCCTGTTCTTTCTGCTGGCTGCTTTTACTTTGAGAGAGGTCTGTGTGTGTGTGTGTGTGTGTGTGTGTGTGTGTGAGAGAGAGAGAGAGAGAGAGAGAGTCAGCCTCCAAGTTTAGCTCCACATCCGGACACACACACACACACACACACACACAGCTTTTTCTGTGTGAAAAGAAAAACCTATGTGAGTTTCCCCCTCACTGTGTGTGTGTGTGTGTGTGTGTGTGTGTGTGTGTGTGTGTGTGGCGGGGGCACATAAAGACAGATTGGAAACAGACGTTGGCTCGCTCATGTTTTTTCTCCCAGACTCTCTCTCCTGTACTGACTTAATGTCGCTCGCCCCCTCTCCTTTGTTTCCATTCGTTTTCCCTCTGGAATGAAGGGAGAGAGGGGGGGGGGGGGGGGGGAAGGAGAGAGACAGAGAGAGAGAGAGAGAGAGAGAGAGGGAAGGAGAGAGAGAGAAACAGAGAGAGAGAGAGGGAAGGAGAGAGAGACAGAGAGAGAGAGGGGGAAGGAGAGAGAGAGAGAGGGAAGGAGAGAGAGGGAAGGAGAGAGGAGGAGGAGTGAGGCGTCTCTCTCAGACTGAACCTCTTTTCTTTTCTCTGTATTTTCTTCCAGACTGAAACTTGGTCGCCGTAGCAACAACGGATCTCTACTGGGACTTCATGGACTCTGCAGTATTTGTAGTATTTGGATAGTATTGTGGTATTGATCAGTACTGATCAGTATTGATCAGTATTGACTGGTGTCAATAGTATTGACTTTTCCAGGAATGAAAGCTGGAGCACTGAGGAAAGTTTCATGGTGAGTAACTGATGGACCTGATAACTTATCAATATGTGATTGATTGGCATGTGATTGCTATGTTCCTGATTGATGAGCCTGTTCTGGCTCTCCTGATGTGATTGATTAATGTGATGGACTGATGAGATTGACAGAAACTCTTTAATGTTTATTATTTAACTGGATCCCCTCCAAACAACAAAACAACAAAATAACAGAAACATGTAACAGACGGTAAACATGTGAACTGTCTGGTGCATGGGGGCGGGGCTAATGGTCACATCCCCTGCTCAGGGGCGGGGCTAATGGCCACATCCTCTGCTTGGGGGTGGGGCTAATGGCCACATCCTCTGCTTGTTGGCGGGGCTAATGGCCACATCCTCTGCTTGTTGGCGGGGCTAATGGCCACATCCCCTGGTCTGGTCCAGCAGCAGCAGCATCTTTGTTTAGTGGAAATTAACTTGAAAATTTTACAGTCTTTAACGCTCTGTCACCACTTCCTGTTTACAAACAGCATTACTAACACACACCGCTTTCTACTTCCTGTTTACAAACAGCGTTACTAACAATGCGTAAGCACGAGTCCCTGACCGCCTCTCTTCAGATTCAGGCTCATGTTGAGAACTCTTATCTGGGACTCTAATCTGGAGTCTAATCTGGATCTGCCAACTTTACCATAAAATGACCCTAAATGGCCCATAAAAAACCCTGAGAAATTACCATAATATTAGTTATAACACATACAAGAAGCCAAATAGCCAAATATAAATAATTAAAAAATTAATAAAAAAATTGAAAATCCCCAAAGCAATCCAAAATAAAAAGAAACAAAGTAACTGAAGGCGATTAAAGACAAATGTTGCCAGGTGAAACAGAGGGTGTACCATGTACCAGAGCTCCGTCCCGATCGCAGTGACCAGGGTTCGAATCCGACCTCAGGTCCTTTGCTGCAGGTTGTCCCCCCTCTTTCCCCTGCCCCTCCTGTCTCTCTCTCCCCTGCCGTTCTTGTCTATCTTCACTTTGACTGTCAAATAAAGAAGAAATGCCAAAAAAATAATCTTAAAAAAAAGACAAATGTTGCCTCAGTCTTCAGTGTTTCCTGTGAGCCTCCCTGCTCATTGCCAGAGGCTGAAACCTAACGTCGCCATCCTAGGAAAAAAAAAAAAAACTCTGTCCCGCTGGCCCCTCCCAGGCCGGCGTGGCGTCGCTCTTCATCCTCCTCCTCTTCCTCAGCGCTCGCCAGCGGCTCAACCCCGGATTTTCTCTCGCCGGGGAACAAGTTTTGTCCGCTTACTGTTTCTCCATTTCCTTTTTTCCCACAACTGTGATTTTCATATCTTCTTATTGGACGTGGTTCAGTCCACCATGTGCTGAAGGCCCTGGATGTTGTTGGACTGTCATGTGTGACGGTTGAGGACAGAGCCCAGGGAGCGGCAGACGGGGTGGTGGTTTCCATTTTTAAAAAGGAGGACCGAAGAGTGTGCTCCAGTTATTGTGGTATCACGTTTCTCGGCCTCCCTGGGAAAGCTCACTCCAGGAGACTCCAGCCAACGTCGGACCTCGGATTCGAGAAGAACAATGCAGATTCCATCCTGCCATGGAACAGTGGACCGGCTCTTCAACCTCGCATGGATACCGGAGGAATCACAGCAGTTTGTGCTTTGCAGATTTGGAGAAGGCTTATGACTGCAGGGACGGTGCTGCAGCACCATGGTGTACCGGGTGTACCTCTGCAGGCCACCCGGTCCATGTATAAGCGCAGTGAGAGTCGTGTCCGCCTTCTTGGCACTATGTTGCGCTCGTTCCCGGTGGCCGCTGGACTCGGCCAGGGCTGCCCCCTGTCTCCAATTCTGTTCCTGATCTTCATGGACAGGATCTCGAGGTGCAGTCCAGGGAATTGGGGGGTCCAGTTTGGTGACCTCAGGATTCCTTTGCTGCTCTTTGTGGATGATGTGGTCCTGCTGGCCTCATCAGGCTGATCTTTGTTCCAACCCTCACCTGCGCTCCTCACCTGAGCTCTGGGTACTGACCGGAAGAGCGAGGTCAAGGGTACAAGCGGCAGAAATGCTCAGAGTAGAGCTGCTGCTCCTCTGCATTGGCACACACACATCGTCTTTTGCCCCGCCCCTTGCCCCTTTTCACTGGATAGGTGGCGTGGCAGTGGGCGGAGCTAATTTTTGGTGGAGCGAAGTTTCATCACACTGACAAGATCTGAAGGCTGGAGAGTTCGCCTGTTAGCTATTAGTTCATCAGCTATGAGCTTGTTAGCTATTAGCTCATCAGCTATTAGCTTGCTAGCTATTAGCTCATCAGCTATGAGCTTGTTAGCTATTAGCTCATCAGCTATGAGCTTGCTAGCTATTAGCTCATCAGCTATTACCTTGATAGCTATGAGCTCATTTGCTATTAGCTTGTTAACTATTGGCTCATTAGCTCTTGGTCTTTAGTTCGTTAGTTCATGGGGTTTTAATTTTTTGAGCGGCTGTAATCATCACAGTGATTTCTGTGAAGTTACCAAGTAAATTTCCACTCTGGAAACACACACACACACACACACACACACACACACACACAGAGTGTAATTTTCCTGTTTTATTTCCAGTAAAACTGATTTACATTTTTCTGTTTACCAAGCAGAGACTGCCTGCTCTGTGTGTGTTTTTGTGTGTGTGTGTGTGTGTGTGTGTGTGTGTGGTGGGTTTTAAGCAAAATTTTAAAAATGAATGACGATCATATTAATTTCATACAGATGTCAATAATTAATAGTTATTAATATGTTAATTAATCATATTACCTTATTAAACTGTAAACTGGCTCTGATCCAAAATCAGTCTTTTGTGTCTTTTATTATTTACTTATAAATTATGAATTATTGATTAATCATAATGCTGGTTAAGGTTTCATCCATCAGTGATCAGCGATCAATAAAGTGATCATTTTGTCTAAGCACTCTCTGTCTCTCTCTCTCTCTGTCTCTCTCTCTCTCTCTCTCTCTCTCTCTCTCTCTCTCTCTCTCTCTCCGACTCCACAGGAAATTCTTCTGCTTGTTTATTTTTTTTTCCACATTCCTTCCTTCTAAATACTGACTCCTCATTGGCCAAGATCCTTAAGGACACGCTCTAATTGGATGACTGGCCTCTTCCCCTGTGGAGACACACACACACACACACACACACACACACACAGAGGAATGTATTCAGGTCTGGTTGGATCATCAGGTTTGAACTGAAGGAAAACTCAGTTCAGTTCAAAATGATTTTTTATGACATCACAGTCCACGTTACCATGGTAACATATGCAAAATATAGAGCAATAAATGTCTGTAGTGCAAATTAACTGCATGGGAATAATTATAAGAAGAAGAAGAAAGTGTGAAAATGATGTTCATGTTGCTGTGGCCGGTCAGGATGTTTTTTTTTTGTTTCTGTAAAACTCAACGTCTTCCATAAGATTTCCACCGAGGCAGCAGAACCTCAGGAGAACCAATCGTCTGCTTCCTAAATGGTTCCAGATTTCCTTTGACTGAGCTCAGAGAAATGTGAATCTTCTGTACCAGCGGCTGCTCATTTTCACCAACGCACAGGGAAAACATTATTATCATTCATCTCTCCTCTCTCTGCTCTGATTGGCCAGAAGCAGCTGCCATGACGGTGTCCATCAGTGGAAAAACAGGAAGTGCATCTGGGCTCCACTTCCTGCTAGGTGAGTAAAGAGACATTCCAACCAAATTAACTGGAAACACCTCAAACAAGAAATGACAGGCAGGCTCTGCCCTCCAGTGAGGGGTGTGGCAAAAGCAGTGGGCGTGGTCACGGGAGTGGGTGGGTGGAAATTTGTCTGGTCTCTTTCCTTCCTAAACCGAACTGTAATAAAATAATAATTCGAATTTACTAAAGTTTCTGCAGAAAATTTAAATGTGCTTGCCACCACTGCAGTATGGAGGACTAAAAGGGACAGAATGAAATAAATAAATACATCTTTAAATAAATACTTAAAAGTGTCATTAATTAATTAAAATGGGAATTAAATAAATAAATGTGTCATTAAATGTGTCATTAATTCATTAAAATACCAGCTCATTTAATGTAAAAACATATATATAATTATTTCATTATTTATTTAATTTATTTAATTCTTTCTTCTTTAATTTAATTCTTTAATTTATTTAATTATTTATTTAATTCCCATTTTAATTAATTAATGACACTTTTAATTATTTATTTAAAGATGTATTTATTTATTTCATTCTGTCCCTTTTAGTCCTCCATACTGCAGATCACGTGGCCATGTGCTTTGCTATACTGCAAGTAGGTTGTGTTTGGTTTGTAGTTATTTTGCTAAGTGGTTACTGTTGCAAGGGAGCTGGCAGGCAGTTACTTTGGTATTGTGGGTGGTTGCTGAGCAGCTGCTATAGTCTTCTGAGTGGTCATTGTTTGTATGTGGTTGCTATGGTGTGCTGGGTGGTTGCTAAGGCTTTTAGCTAAGTGGTTTCTAAGGCATAGCTAGGTGGTTGCTAAGGTGTTGTGGTTGGTTACTAAGGCTTTTAGCTAGGTAGTTGCTATGGTGTTGTGGTTGGTTGCTAAGGCTTTTAGCTAGGTAGTTGCTATGGTGTTGTGGTTGGTTGCTGGTTGGTTGGTTAGTTGCTAAGTCTTAGCTAGGTTGTTGCTATGGGGTTGCTAGGGAGTTTGGGGTGGTTGCTATGGGGTTGCTATGGTGTTCTAGGTGGTTGCTATGGGGTTGCTATGGTGGTCTGGGTGGTTGCTAAGGCTTTTAGCTAGGTGGTTGCTATGGTGTTGTAGTTGGTTGCTAAGCCTTTTAGCTAGGTGGTTGCTGTGGTGTTCTGGCTGGTTGCTAAGGCTTTTAGCTAGGTGGTTGATATAGTGTTCTGGGTGGTTGCTATGGTGTTCTGGGTGGTTGCTAAGGCTTTTAGCTAGGTGGTTGCTATGGTGTTGTGGTTGGTTGCTAAGGCTTTTAGCTAGGTGGTTGCTATGGTGTTCTGGGTGGTTGCTATGGGGTTGAGAAGTGTTTGCTGTGGGGTTGCTAGGGTGTTTGGGGTGGTTGCTCAGGACCTGCTTTAGTGGCGGGGATGATGGCTGGGATGTCATGGCAGCAGTGCTGGAGATACAGAGCCACCACCTGTGTCATCCAGCCAATCACAGGCAGGTCTGTCACTGCCCACAGACACAAGTGATGTTCTAGAAAGTTCACAGCAGAGTAACAGAGGTAACTGTGAGACCTTCTCCTCAAAGTAATGGTCAAACCAATGCTCCACCAAACCAAACTGTGTGAAAATTGTGCACCAGAAATGTCAGAATTATAGTTAAAAATAGTAGTTGAATAGTTATAGTTAAAAAGTTATGGTTAAAAAGTGTGTGTTTCTCCTTTGCTCCCCAGATTTTGGGTTTCAGTTATAATGGAAGTCTGTGGGGCAGGGGGCTGGCACTCCTGCCTCGTTAAGGCTGAGTGTGTCAAAAGTTTAAGCCAGTTTGCTTCTGTAGTTAGATTTTCAGAAGCACAACTGATTTTCCTACCACTTTACCATTTTTCATGGGTATGGTGTGGAAATTATGTCTGTGACTTCGAGTTAAGGAGAGGAACAAATATCAAGCTGATGTTTTAAGATAAGACAACTTTATTAATCCCCAAAGGCATGCACATAGCATGCACCTAGTAAACAAATACACATCACAACAACAATGATTTCAACACAAGGCCATTGAGACATGATTAAAACCATAAATAAATAAAAGACACTGAGACAAAATTAAAAACTAGAAGATACTATAGATAAAAGAAAGGTAAATCAATAATTAACTCTTTGGTCTTCCCAACATTCAGCTTTAAAAAAAATTGAGTCACACCAGTTGGCAAATGACTGGGCCTCCCTTTTATAGGCCAGGTCGTTGCCCTGGTTGAGTAGACCCACCAGGGCAGTGTCATCTGAAAACTTCTATATCAGACATGTCTGTAGTCAGAAGTATAAAGTGAGAATAAAAAAGGGGATAAAAATGTGCCCTGTGGCACTCCTGTATTGGTTAAGATGGTGTCAGACAGTGTATTCTCAAGCCAAACAAACTGAGGTCGAGATAAAAATCCAGGCAATAGTTGTGTTAGGCAATTTAAAATCAATTAGTTTGTTGGCTAAAATATGTGGCTGTATTGTATTAAAAGCACTCGAAAAATCAAAAAACATAATCCTGACAGAACTGGCAGTAATTTCAAAGTGACTATAGATGTTATGAAGCATAAACAGTATAGCATCATCTACTCCCACTCCCCTCCTATAGGCAAATTGAATGGGATCCTGGAAGAGTGACACCTGCCTAGTCAGGTGATCTAGGACAACTCTCTCAAAACATTTCATAATGTGCGATGTCAGAGCTATTGGTCTCAGGTTAGCAAGGTCACTGGACACTTTGGCTTACTTAGGAACGGGGACAAGGCAAGAGGTTTTCCACATCAGTGGAATTTTAGCAGATGACAGTGACAGTGAGAACAGTGAGTGGAGGACCGAGCACAGCTGGTCAGCACAGACTTTTAAGGTGCGTGGATGAACACCGTCAGGCCCTGCAGCCTTCTTGGCTTTAATCCGCTTTAGCTGCTGGTGAACCTCTTCGGTGTTTAGAACAATAGCTGCACTACAGTCCTCAGAGCTGCTCTGCATGAGAGAAGAGAGAATATTCTCATGTGTAGCAGAGAAATCAGATACATTGAACCTTGCAAAAAACAAATTAGCATCATTCACATTTATCCCTGAACCATAGAAACTGGGATTACTGGTCCCATATCCAGTGACGGACTTCATCCCATTCCAGAGCCCTCTTGTGTTGCTGTTGGACATGTGACCTTCAACTCTTTCTTTATAACTGATAACTGCTTTCAGCTCCCTTTGAGGATCTCTAATCCTGTCTTTATCACCACTGTAAAAAGCAGCCTTCTTCCTATTAATAGCTGCTTTAACCTCACTTCTCACCCATGGTTTGTTATTAGGAAAGATTCTGATTTGACACAATAGTTCATGTAACAGGTAACTCTGTCCGAGATACTGTCCAGATCACTGTCACCGTCAGAGAACACCGTCCAGTCCGTGCATTCAAAGCATCCCCTTAAAATTTCACAGGCCTCTTCTGACCAGATGCACACAGATTTGGACGTAGTCGGCAGTCTCCGTATCACCGGTGTATATCGAGACATCACAGATATCAGGTTATGGTCCGAATTACCCAGCGGAGGAAGCACATTAGCTACGAAGCTCTCTTTAACATTTGTATAAAAAAGGTCAATAGTTTTATCCCCCCTCGTAGGGCATGACACCATTTGTCTAAAGGATGGTAAAGTAGAGGAGACAGAGCAGTGATTAAAGTCCCCGTTTATCCTCTCCAGCGCATCTGGAGAAGAGCGCTGAAGGTTATGAGTGATTTTTGATATTGTCTCTGTGGCCAGCTTCCCGTTGCCTGATGGAGGAATGGAGACCACTAAGACAGTCACATGGGAGAACTCCCTGGGCAGGTAATAAGGTCGACAACTCACTGCAAGGAGCTCAATGTTCGGGTCACAGAATCTCTCCTTTATTGTGACATGTCCAGGATGGCACCACCGATCGTTCACATACAGACAGACACCCCCGCCTTGCTTTTTGCCCGTCGTCACTTGATCCCTGTCCACCCTGTAAAGTGTAAATGTCAGACAGCCACGTCTCCGAAAAACACAGTAAACTGCTCCGACGGTACCGGTGGTTGCACTTCAAACAAGCTGTCAACTCATCAGCCTTGTTTACTAAGGAGCAGACATTCCCCATAATAACATAGGGCAGGACGGGCTTGTATCCACGCCGGCTGTTCCTGACCTGGACACCCCCTCTGCGTCCTCTCTTTCTTGCTCTTGTGTGTTTGTGTGGCTTTCCAAACAATTAACGTCCACCGCCACAGAAAGCAAACAAACGCACGATTATTAAGTGCAGCCATAATCTTGTCTTCAGTGATCGAGTCACGTAATGATCAGGGGTCAAGGGCCATTAAAACCACTTAAAACCACTTAAAACCACTTAAAAAACACAAACAAACACAGATGTGCACAGAGTCGCCAGCAAGGGGGCGGAGCCTCACCGCGCCTCAATTTTACACACATAAAATTGCACTTGTGCTGACCCGTTTAAACTTCGAATGGAGGTTGTAGGCCAAAGTATGTGGGAGCTGCGTGGGTTTGAAAATGCATGGATGTTGGACGTTTTCCCATTCATTCCTAATGAGGCTGAAAATGTGACTTTAATCGGACATTGTGAAGAAACAATAAGTCGGATCGCTTTCAAAACTGGTAACCCACTTGTCCTCCACAAGATGAATGTTTTTCATATTTATTGTATGACATGAGAGCCTGGCTGTGAAGCCTGTGAGCTGCATAAGATCAGCTGGTGGACTAAACAGAGCACCTCTGTTAATTAACGTCCAAGCTCAAATACATTTCCAGGTCATCATCAACAGGCCAGGCCGACATTAAGGAAAGCTTTTGTCCAGTGTGAAAATTAAGTTTGGCTATTCTGTCGTATGATAACTGCAATGCATTTTGTCATAGACCATATGACATATGATTTTATGACATATGATTTTGGAATATGTGTTTTATTTAAATTATGGATTGCAGAATAAGTGAGCAGAGAATTGGGTTACCTGTTATCAAATTAATAGGTGGCGCCTCTTGGGGTGCCTGTGTCTGTCTGTCGGTCTACTTGTCTGACCTGTCTGTCTCTCTACCTGTCTGTCTGTCTGACTGTCGCTCTACCTGTCTGTCTGTCTGTCTGTCTGCAGTGCTGTTCTTGGTTTGTCCAGAAAGGGGCTTGTCTCTCGAGTTGAGTCCCTCTGGTGTCGAAGTGTTGCTGAGTTCAAACTCCTCCTTCTCTGTGGTGAGAAAAAAAACAAAAATACTTCCTAAAATACTAGAAATACTTCTAATACTGCCATTAATACTACTAATACTAATACTAAAACATCTGACACAAATACTAATACTAATACTAAAACTTCTGACACAAATACTAATACTAATACTAATACTTCTGACAGAAATACTAATAATAATACTAAAACTTCTTACAAAATTACTAATAATAATACTAGTATTTCCACTGCTGCTGATTTCAAATGCAGTTTCATACATAAGGATTTTTTTTATATATTATTTTAGTTCAGTTCATGTTGCAAGAAAACAATACAATTTCATTTAATTTTTTTTTTTTTCTAAAGAGTAGTTTTTAGTTTTTATTTCAATTAAACTAAAATGTTTATTTTTTCCACAGCCAGTTGTAGTTTTTAGTTCAGTTTCAGTGAACTAGAGCAACCTTGGTACCTGCTTCCGGAAAACACACACACACACACACACACACACACACACACACACACAATACAGACTGACACTAACACACCGCTTAAAATTTGCTGAGTTCCAGGTAATTAGAACCAGTTTTAGTCTCTGACCAATCAGAGGCAGCGTGTCACTCTCATTTGTCCACTTTTATTTTGGAGAAACCTAACAAAGGACCAAACGGCCGGTTAGTCTGCAAACATGTGACCGCAGGTACCTGTGTGTCTCCAGGTGTGCTCAGGATGGGCTCAGGTGTTATGGCGGCTGCCTCGGGACTCGGTCCCCGAGGGCGTCGTGTTGGACAATCAAGGATCCAGCAGCGTCCTGCAGCTGCACAACGCCACCTGGAGGCATTCTGGGAGATACATCTGTGAGGAGGCCTCATCTGACGAGACCAAAGAGCTGGACATCTTCATACCAGGACGAGGTGATGAGCCAGCCGCCGCGGACACGGTGCCCTTAAGCAAGGCATCCGTTGTCATCCCAAGCTCACAGGAACATTTGATCTGCAGAGTAGAAAATACAACAAAAAGTTGACTTTGTTGTGATGCATCTGGCGCCCCCTGCAGGTCCGGATGAATGGTTTGTCCCGATGGGTCCGGGTGTTGTGATGAAGGAGGGTGAAGAAGGCACGATTCCTTGCGTCGTGTCCGACCCGCGGCTGAACGTCACACTGTACGAACGGCCCGGCAGGGCGCCAGTTAGCGGCGTAACGTTCCAGCCGGGCCGCGGCTTCACGGGTCGTCTGAACGACACATCATACGTGTGCTCAGCCACCCAGGGTGGGGAGGAGAGAGAGTCGCAGGTCTTCTACGTCTTTAGCATCGTGGGTGAGTAAGATATCAGATATTAGATCAGATTAGATCAGATTAGGTCAGATCAGATTAGATTAGATTAGATCAGATTAGATCAGATCAAATCAGATTATATTAGATTAGATCAGATTAGATCATATGAGATCAGATGAGATGAGATTAGATCAGATTAGATTCGATTAGATTCGATTAGATTCGATTCGATCAGATGCGATCAGATGAGATCAGATTCGATTCGATTCGATTCGATCAGATTAGATTAGATTAGATTAGATTAGATTAGATCAAATTAGATTAGATTAGATCTCGTGATCTGTCATCGTCAATTTCCTTTTTAATTCTAGTTCTCTTTTTGTCCATTTTATTGAATCTTTACTAAATAAAGTTTGAGTTGCCTGTGTCTAAAATGTGCTGTCGCCCCGCGCCCTGGTGTCATTTTCTGAGTCTTGTTCTGTGATTAATCCTCATTGTTTATACCTCAGATTAGATCAGATTAGATAGTGTTCAATGCTGTTTTTGAAGGGAGAAGTGAATGTGCAAACAAGTTTGTTTTGGGCGCATGAGCAAGAACTGTGGAGGAAAAGGGAAACTAGGAGGAAGTTACAAGACGCTCAGTTTCATGTTGTTGCAACAGCTGCAGTGTGCCTGTTGGGAAAAAGCACAAGAAGGGAAAAGCAAAGGATTTCTTTGGAAAATGAATCCGGGAATATTGTTTCAGTGGTGCAGAATGAGGGGCCACATACTGTGAGGGGTGATGTTCCTGCATGGAGAGCTGACCTGTCTGCCTTTTGACCTGTCTGTCTATCTTTGTGTCTGTCTCTCACCTGTCTGCCTGCCAGTCCCTAAGGTGATGGAGGTGGAGATGTGGGCGTCAGGCTCTGTGCTGCGGCAGGGCGAGGTGTTGACCATCAACTGCACCGTCAAAGACACAGAGATGGTTTACTTCACCTGGGACTTTCCCCGCAAACAGGTACTTGTCTTTCTGTCTGTCTGACTGTCTGTCTCTCTGTGTGTCTACCTGTCTGTCTGTCTGGAGAATCCTTTGTCATTTTCTGAGGTTAAACATGAATTCTCCTCTTCTGTTGGTCCAGGACATTGAGCCCCTGACAGATTTCCTGCCCAACAGAATCCGGTCCTTCATCAACATCTCCGTGGCAACGCTTGCAGATTCTGGTCAGATCCCACCGAGGAATCTAGTCTCTCTTTTGTTGTTGTTTTTATTCGGATTCTAAAAGATGAAAAACAGAAAACATGATTAAAACAAATTTATCTGA